>NW_020523302.1:17500-103197 GCF_003368295.1 Carassius auratus | reverse complement strand
AAGCACTATCCTGTGTAACACTAGTGTCTGTTACATTTACATAGAAAGTATTGTAGAATAATCCAGTATTAGTTCTTCCCCCGCTTCTCGATATTTGTTATTAATACAGCAAAGAACAGAAATGATGTCCAAGAGCACATGGTGAAGACGTCTTTCTTCATATTGTTCTCCGTCGCAGCAAAACGTGCTGCTTTTCACCATGTGAGAAGAAGAAAAATATTTAAAAAGCAAATATATGTATACAGAAGATATTAAAATCGTTTTCGAGTCACAGACTTGATTGGTGTTGACTAGATGCACTGAGCTACTAACAATGTTTTTTGGCAGTCATTTGTATTCCTCCGGGTCGCAGAGAGTAAAAAAACCCTCGAAATCTCACACTCCCCACAAGGTTATACAGCAAATCCATTTTCGGGTCCATTTTCCCTTGAAGTAGAAGTGCACTACCAATAGAATCCAAAAATGTCAGTTTTCATTCCTTTACAAGCAAGAGTAATCCTCTCCTGAACAGAATACAAGATTGCCTCCAAGGTTTGTTGGTGCAGTTAATTTCTCTGCGGACACAGAAAAGCTAAAGTGAACAACTGCGGACGACAGAACAGTACAGAAACGTAGAAGAGCCAGCAGAGGTCGAAATGTCATGGGTTACGGGTGTGAATGCGACTGGGTTTGGCGCCCTCTATAGGCTGGTGACCATGTGAGCGGTTTCCCTTGGTGTTTCTTCAGGGGAAACCTCATTTGGGTGGGACGATAAAGCCTTCGCTGCTGCCGCGGCCCAGTTGGTAGTAGCTATGCAGCTGGTGCAGATGGTTACGCGAGCCCAAGTTGGGCATGCTCTTATAATACACGTCGTCCGGCTCACCGCTTCTGGGGAGCGTGTGCATGTCACCGCTGCGAGGCAGCGAATGCATGTCAGAGCGCTCGGGGTCGGGGAGCGTGGGCATGCTGGTGTAGAGCGAGTCTCTCTGCGGCGATGGAGTCTCTTCCGTTTGCTCCTCTGTCAGCAGAGGGAAGAAACTCTCGCTGTTGTCTTGCGGAAGGCGCCGTCTCGATGAAGAAGCCGAGCTGAAGGTGGAGGGAAGAGGCTGGATGTGGCGTGGAAGCAAGGGTGCATTGGACTCTTCCCTGATCAGCTCCAGCCCTAGACAGTCCTCATGTGGGAGAGACACAGAGTCGTCCAAACCCAACGTCAGATTGACAGGCAGCATGTGCGAGTCTTTGACCCCGCCTCCATTGCTGACTTCGTTAACCAGCTTGTTCATGAGGTTGCGTCCGTGCTCGGCCGTGTGGCCGTGGTTGTTCAGGTAGGTGGGCAGGTAGTTGGAGGTGAGCTCTTTCAGGATGCGTTTCTCCAGCGTGGTCTCTTCGTGTACGTTGTACGTGCGGCCCATGATTTGCACGCAGTCTCTCATGTAATCGGCACTAGCTAAGCTGTAGCTGTTGCCTTGGTTACCATTCAGTGGTAGAGTATCCATGGCACTTGTATCCCGAGCATTGTTCAGGATTCCCTCTGCAAATGGACAGTCAGAGAGAAGAGTAATTAAAATCAGCTTGCGCCTGGCGCATCTGTAAGACCGACATGCAAAACAGCTCGCCGAAACAAACCGAAAAACCTTGAAACCATTCATCCCTGAGGTGGACGCTCATTGAGCTTCCAAACCATTGCTATTTTGGGTATTGATTGGATTTGTCAGGAGTTCAAGGCTGATGTGAGGTTTAAAACTCATTTCAGAATTCACTGAAACGTGCCAGCTAAGTCTGCAATGATGGACTTACCTGTCAAACTCATCTTTCGGCTATGAATTTGCAACCTCGATTGTCCTCATCTCCAATAGCAATAATACACAAATCACTCTGCAAAAGCCGGGCAAACACAACAGAAACACAACGCGACGGACACTAACACACCACGATACACAACAGCTAATGCACGCAAGGCATTCAACAAACCAAATCATGCGGCCTTTATATAACATCAATATCATTGGGTACAGAGAGAGCAGCTTCTCCGCCTATATATCTCTCTAATTAATTAACTTTTGCATTTATTCAGCATTCTTGATGTTAAATTCTTAATAAAAAGAAGCATGCAAGTGTGGGCTAATAACAAACTCTCACACTCTTATAACAAAATGTGGGATCACTTTCTTGTTTACCAATTTTAGCTGTAACATTTGAGCATAAACAAATAAATAGCATTTGTTTCACTTATCAGTGGCTTAGACAAATAAGCAATTTTAATTGGGTGGAAAAAGACCGAGGTTGCAAAACACAGACCTGTCCACTCAGCTTCTAGTTTTAACAAAAGCATCACTTTGTGTTAAAGAAGAGATGAGAAAACTTAGGTTTTCATTTTATGAGGTTGAGAGTGCTCTCCGATTAGAATATCGACTAAAACAATCTCTTAGCAGAATGGCGTTAACTATAGTTTTAGGGAAAGAGTAATAACGTTAAGGGAAATTACATTTGGTAAGCAATGTTTAGTTTGACTCCCCATACTTGTCTCTCTGTAGGGCTCTTAAAGGACAGCATGGGAAAGGAAAGAGAAAAAGGTACAGGTAAGCATTCACAGTGACCGCTCAAAATAGAACATGCACACAGACCTCTCAAATACAGACACACACCCCCATGTCCCTTTGCAAATCCCAGGATGCACATGTAAATGCTATAAAATTGTGCTTTAAAGACCCTTGACTCTCTGGAGGGCACATAAATGGCTTCTGTCTCCATTTAGTGACGCGCTCCGCTCTGAACGCGGTTCCACAGTTAGACTTGGATTCGGTAAGAGAGTTATTGATCGGGCTAAAGAGGAAACATTAAAAGTGGCCTGGGATCTATTCGTAATTTCGGGGCTTTTATTGATATTAAGATTTCAAGGTCGCTACAATGTTTTCAACGCAGATGATGAGGTTGTTATCCAGCGATCGCCCCCTCCCCACTGACACTGTCCAGAAACACGTCTGTCTCTCCGTCTCTAGTGCCTTCTGAATTCTTTCAGATCCATGCGTTAGTGGAGGTGGCGGTAACAGGTGGTGACGGGGAGAAAGCAGATCACCAGTGCAACAGACAGACAGGGCGAGATGGAGTGAGACAGCTGCATGCAGAGATGCGTTACTGCTAATACGAGAAGCCAGGCCTCCTGCGTGCATCTCAGCGTGAGAGCGCCGTGGATTCATGTTCTAAAAGAATGCGATAGGCATATGAAGTACTGCTTTTGAAAAAAACGTTTTTCTATGTAGCTCTGAAAAAGCGTGCTCTGTTGAGACACATCAGTGCTGTGACACGCCACTAAATACTCCTAGCATCTGTCCAATGCCTTTTGCGTGAGACACATGAGAGTGACATGTCTTCAAGTCTAAACACTTTGTATGAAGTCTTACTCCGTGTTTTGCATGCATGGAGCGAATTTATTTTTAGTTGCATCAGTTCTGTGACACACCACAGAAATACCTAGCACCTAAAGACCGTACGATTTGGTATTGTAATTCAAGTTGCAGTTGCATTTCTGTTTAGTTAAAAAATATTGTCAAACCATGGATCTTCTGAAATGCCAGACATTAATGCATTTATAAAGTTTGCAGATGCATTTGTTATGACGTGCAGGGACTGAAATGACATGGTGAAAATTGCAGCATAAGGGCATGGCAGATTTCTGGTCTGAAAGAACACTCAAGATATGTGAAGTCTTACTGAGTGTTTGAATGAAAGGAAAGCATTTATTGTTTTCAGCTTCACCAATACTTTGACAAGCCAAAAAAACTCAGTAGCGTCACAGACCAAACCTGTGCACAAGGCACATTAAACTGGTACTATATGTCTTCAGTTCCAGTTTGGACAGTTTTGTCTTGTGATTAAGCACTAATGCAAACACAAGTTTGAAATCGCATTTCTCTCTAGATGAGAAAATTGCTCTACCTTGCTTTTCCTGAAATTTCAGGCCTACTACAAGCACTGCAGCATGCAAACATGGTAGATTTCTGGCCAAAAATCTGAGTGTTTGCATATAGGGAATGCATAATTATTTTCAATTGCATCAGTGTTGCAACATATCACATTAAATTGTCTATCACTGTCAAAACAATTTATGGCAAAAAAAAAAAAAAAATGCATTTGCCTTGCTCCTCCTGAAATGCCAGGCATTGTGGAAGCATTGCTGCATGAGTGCATGAACACCCTAGATGTGTGATGTCTGCATTCTGCATGAATACTGCAACATGCCAAAAAAAAAAACTGTGTAGCAACACTGTCGCATTAGACTGGCACATCTTCAGAAGAGTATATCTATTTTGTGTTATGATGCATTTATTCAATTTGCAGTCGCATTCCTGGCTAGATTAAAATGTCCTTATCTCATGTTTGTGTCAGGTCTCTTGAGGTCATTGCTGCAGATTTTTGGTCTGTAATGAAGTCTTACTGAGTGTTTCACATGCAAGAGGCACATTCATTGTTTTGAGTTGCATCAAGCCAAGTTTGGCTGTCCAAACCCATCTGCAGCAGACACATTAGTGTGACATGACTTCAAAGGAGCGGGTGATTTGATTTTATTCTGCAATTAGGCACTAATGCATATAAAGATTGAGTCGCATTTCTGTCAAGCAGCTAAATGTAGCTATCAGTTATTATAATTATTTCAGCTTGATGAACTCATTTTTCATTGGGAATTACATGTTTGTTTGGCTCAGACTGTACCAGACAAAAGACAAAGATGACCGCAGACACATTCAGTATGAAGCCAAATAGCGGAGCCCTTATCCCCAACTCACACACACACATACTGTACACACACACACACACACACACACAGTTAGTGCACTGGAAGTCAAAGCAACGGAAGAATGCAGCACACCTTGAGTGTTGTACATGCTGAGGGTGGGGTTGTTATAGATGGCTGAATCGCCCAGTAAGGTGTTATAGGGGTTGTTAGAGGCGTGAGCGCGCAGCAGAGAGTTTGGGATGAGGTGATTGGCCATGGCACCTGATACAGCCGCACAGATGGAGAGAAGAACACACAGAGAAGATCAAACAAACGCAGCAACAATGTTAGCATCGTTATCATACAGACCACTCATCAGCAGCCACAGATAAAAATAAAATAAAATAAAAAGCAAGAGCATTCAACCAATGTTAGCACTCTGACGGTCTATGTGAGTGAGTGCTGCAGTGCATTTTAAGTGAACATGATCTCTTTTACAAAGAACAACAATATTGATGACTAATTTTGCACCTAGGGCATATATAACCCCCCTCCAACCAAATGCATTCTAGAATGTGTTGAAGCCCATTTCCACTACATAAAGACAAATAATGCTGTATTAAATTATGATTATGAGATACTAAGTCATGATGAGTTAAATGTCTAGTATTATTGTAAAGTATTAAATCTCATATTTTTGACTTCTTAATTTAGACTTTATCTCGTCAAGAATTACTTTTCATAATTATGACCATTTTTCACTTTTGATTTTCATGTAATAACTGATTTGTATCTCTCAATTTCTATTTTGTGTCATAATCTCATAAAGGTTTTTATCACATAATGACTTATAAATTTGAATTCTCATAGTTCAGACTATCTCATTATGACAGTAATTATGACAGTATCTCATAATTTGGACTTTGCCAATTTAGGTTTTTATGTAACAACTGACTTTTCATCTCACAATTTACAAGTTCTGTCATAATCTTATAACTCTTTCTTTATTCCATATTTAAAATTATCTCATAATTTCAACCTTTTTGTCATAATATTAAGTTTATCTCTTAATTATGTATTTTCTCGTAATTTTCCCATAATCTCCCAGTTTCCATGTTCTGCCAGTCTCATAATCACATAATTGAGATTATCTCATAATTATGACTTTTATGTCATAATAATGATTTACCAAAATGTTTTTTTTTTTTTTTTTGGCAGAAAAAGGCTTCCATACAAATGAGAATGTTCCTCCCCCAATCCCCTACTGTACATGTATTAACCATTTCATCTACAACCACTCTATGTGTCCATTTGTAGACTATTTGTATTATGTTTGTATATGTATAGTTTTTGAAAGTGTATATACTGTACACAAGTATACTGTCACGTGTTAAATGTGTCAGTGGAGCACTCTCTCAAGCTTTTCACTCACAACGGCACACATGCTGTTGATGGTGTGACAATAAACCTGATTTGATGTTTGATTTGAAAAGGCTATTGGATATTTAAAACGAGTCAAACTCGTTGTGTTCTGTTCAGACTCCCCTTAACACAGGAAGGTAATCTCTGCTCATCAAACCATCACAGCAGTGGTGATAAATAGGGATGAATTTACAGACACAACTTCTCTGAAAGGTTGTTAACATGCAAGCGTGCTTTAACATTCTGACAGTTCTATCTCTCCAAGATGTCTTGAAAATGCATTCCCTTTAAAGCACTGCTTTTGTAACGAATTCCCCTCCATCTTCTTCACTTTCAAGACAATTACTGCTGGATTGCAATGTCCAGTTGTGAGCAGTGCATCTATTATTATTCTGAACAGGCCCACACAGAATCTGTGCCCACCCATTTCCACAAAATTGGATTTTCACAATGTTTTACATCGCCTAACCCTGTGTTTGTTTATTAAATAATTTAGATAATTTAATTATGCTTTTAGTTATCAATACGGATATAATGCTTTCAGTTCAGCTCTCGTTGTTTGAATTTGCAATAACAGGACTTGTTATAGCCATTTATTTTTTTATTTTTTTTATCTGCTTATTTAACCCAAACAAACAAGTCTGGATGTGATCCTAACCCAAATGACCTACCAACTAGTCAAACACATTATGTAATCACTTTCTTTTTGATTCTGCAGTGAAGACCTTGTCCAATATGAACAGTGATTATCAGCGTAGGCATGTTTATTATGCTGTCGGCTAATTATACACCTCTGAAAATCATTCGCTGAACACTGAGATGATCAGCTTCGGTGATACGACACGGACAGAAATACACCGACAGGGAGCTTCACTGAGTCTGAAGTTAAAATGCAGCTTTTTCTGCAGAGGAAACTATTACACAAGACTTCTAAATAAATAAAAACCTCTCCAAAAGTGAGCTAAACCTCCATGGCAACAACATCCATTTGAGGAGGTAAAAAATGATTCATAAACAAATTATGACTGTCAGAATTAACACATTAACATGATTAAAACTCTGTAATGTGCAATAATTAAAATGTGTTCAGTTAACACATTTGCCAGATTTTATAAGCTAAACATTTTAATTTAGCAGAATCCATCTCAAGATGATTAGGAATAAAGTCATAGTATTAGGGTAGCTAACTACTATATTATACAAACCTATTACTAAATATGTTCTGTGTAAACACACGGTTATATATTATATATAAATAAATACATGAACAAATAAAAAAAATATAATAACCCTTGATTAATATTTATATTTTTACACTAACTGGCAGTCCTAAAATAAGTTTTAAAATGTTTCCTTTGACTACAGATAGTTTTCTGTAGATATTGTAATTGTTTGATGCTTTTGTGTCTCACAGGTTGACTGTGTGTGTGTGTGTGTGTGTGTGTGTCTTGATGAGTCATGTGATTTCTCTGTATGTCTCTCACACACTCTTCCTCTGAGTTGGGCTTTGTGTCTCTGGTTAATACATCTGTCCGCTCTGAGCAGCGTGTGTGATGGAGCATCTCACACACACACACACACACAAACATTTTGGTTAAGTGCTGAGAGCCTAATTATTGCCATTGTGACACCTCCTGTCTCTGGAGAGGTTCAATCCATCATCATAACAGAACATTAGTGTCTCTCTGATCAGAACACAGACAGAAAGAGAGAAAGACTGAAATCAGCTTCATAGAGGCGTCTGATATTCAGAGCAGCGCTTCATTTCCCTGTGTGTGTGTGTGTGTGTGTGTGTGTGTGTCTGGGGGGGGGGTAAGTTTAAAACTGTTCTTATAAGTGAGCTAAATCTGATAAAACCTGCCTCGAGTGGAAACAATGACTCATATATCTAGCTTTTCTTTTTTTTTTTTATAAACTTTCGTCATTATCTGAATGGTTTCATTGCACTTTCCTCAAATAAAGGTGGTATTTTTAAACATTAAATATACTTATTGGAATAAGGGCATTTGCACCTCTACACCTTCTCATATCTCAATAAATGTATAGATTTATTAGATTAGATTACCTAAAATATCATCAAATGACATAAACAAGAGGGATTGTATATACACAGAAATCATATTCAATGCAAGTAAAGTGTTTACTTTAATGTTTCAACTTTTGTGAAGAAGGAATATCAAAAGATTGGTGAAATAATATTCTACCGTCATTCAGCACAACATATATTTATGTAAAAACTACTTAAGGCGTGTTATTAAATATGCCCGATCAGCCCGATCTCACAGCAATTCATATTTACTAGGTGGCTAATTCGTACGACCTCACTCTTACAAATTAATACGATTCTTGCCAAATTGTACGTATTTTATGAGTTGCATGATTCATATTAATTTGTATGAATTACCTACAACTAACCCCGCCCCTAAAACATACCCATCACTGGGGTTTAGACAAATCATACAAAATTGTACAAATTAGTTCATTCGAATTCATAAAAAAATCAGTCAAAAATCATAAAACTAATATACTAATAACAGAGAGGAAAACACACACACAAATCAGTTTTGGTAAATGTTTCCTTGAATGCATTTGGCAAGCTCAAGAAACATTTGTGACATCTGTGCCAGTGTTGTGTGTGTTATTTGTGGAAAGCATTATTGTCTGCGGTGTGAATTAGCCCGAGATGTTTCTCAGCATCAGCTGTTTTCTGTCCTTTCTCTGAGGAATGAAGCGTCATTTCACTCCACTGGAAATCTTTCCTGGTAAGATACGGCATATTCCAGGCTAATTAAGTCCTCATCCACCGGTTTACCTCTCATTTACACAACACACACAGAGTTGAGAGAACATCAATATTATCTAGATGTAAATGAACTGAGCTTCATTACATTCAGCTGACAATTATTAACTTTAACTTTCTATTTTCTCCTTAACTCAACACACTGTCATTTACTTCAAGTCTTAAAAGTTTAATTACCACTTTTTTATTTTTATTTTACTGGCCATAAAAAATAGACTTATTTGCGTGTTCTGGTTTTTCTCAACTTTTCTCACGCAATTAAAGCAGCATTTCAGACGCACGTCAGGAGAAACTCACAGACTCTGGATTTACTTGTAAATGTTTAATGTACTGAATGTCAGGATTGGAAAGATCTTCATTAAAGAAACATAAGCATAGTTTTAAGTCTTATCTGTTTTTCCTCCCTGTTTTCTGCTCTGATTTCAAACATGCAATTATCCAGGACACCAAACTCTGCAGGTGCTGGTTAACTTCAGCTCGTTTCAGTAGGATCTGACTTTGAAAATAAAAATAACTAATTGAAAATGATCTCATTCCGAGTCACGTGGTTAAAGCACTGCTGAATGTGCACACAAGCATTTATGACAAACTCAAATATTAAGTACTTTTATGTCATGTCTGGCGAAACTTGTATGTTATGCATTTAAATATATCTGAAATGACACATTTGTAATGATGAAGCTGCACTTTAATGTAATATTGTAAAGAACACTACAGGTACTTTACGTATGCTTTGGTAGGTAGCACATCGAGATAAGTGTACTTCTCTAAAACACCACAACATATTATTAAAACATGATTTAAAATGTACTTTAAAGTATTTTAATTTTTTATTTAACATTTTAAAAGTGTACTTAAATGTGTTCAGAAACAATCATGAAAGTGTCCTTTTATTTAATCAATATTATATTATTTGCTAGTAAATGTATATTTTGTAAAAAGTATAGTTTTAAAATTTGACATTCAGTACAAGAACTCAATGTGAAGTGCACTTGTTCTTCACAGTGGATTGTGTTTACAAACATATGCTCTTGTTTTTGTGACGTGTGTGTGGGTGTAGGGTGTATGGTGTGTGTCCATATGATGTGTGTAAGTGTAAGTGTGTGTGCGCGTGTTCATATGATATGTGTGTGTGTGTGTGATTGTGTGTGTGCGTGTGTGTGTGCATGTGTGTGTGCACGCGTGTGTGTGTGATAGTGTGATTTTGTGTGTGTGTGTGTATGTGTGTGTGTGTGTGTGTGTGTGCTTGTACCTCTGTTGAGTGTCGCTGCACTGTTAATGTCTCCAGCCATGAATGAAGACTCGGACTGCTTCCTCACCGTGTCGTTCCACATGCGGCGGATTCGGCTCTGTGAACAACAACAGCGGTTCACACACACATTCCTCACATGATCAGAGACAGATCACTTCATCTGACACACACTCATCAGTCAGAAATCAAACCGAACAGCCGTTCAATCTCTTAAACATTACTGGTCAGGAACCACATGACAAAATGCTCTTTCTTTTGCTGTATCCAATCTAAAACGCTCCTCAACACACCACAGCAGCGTCTGTTTGTCAGTATAAGAATCGTGTGTCTGTTCCTCATCTCTCTGACATTCACACACACACACACAGGCGATCACGGGTCAGACGAGTGGGATTCTGCTGCATGTCAGACTCTCATTACATGTTTACACACGACTCCTGAAAGGCCAAAGGTCAAATTGGAAACCTCGTCTCCATGGAGATCATGTAACCAGACAAACGGTTACCATGGAAATGAGATATTGAAGCACAGATATGTAAAGCTTTAGATTTGTTTGACACGAGGACAACACGTGATGGAAATCCTGCCTGAATCTCGCTTCATTTTGACCCACACAATGTATTTTTGGCTATTGCTGCAAATATACCTCAAAGATTGAAGACTGGTTTTGTGTTCCAGGGTCACGAATGATTCTGAAGATCATGTGACACTGAAGACTGGAAGAATTATGCTAAAAATTCAGCTTTAAGCACAGCATTAAATTACATTTTTAAATGCAATTTTGGTGAGAATAAGAGACTTAAAATCATTAAAATATATGAATTACTCCAATCTGTTGACCATAAGTTTACAGAATTGAAGCCCTTCCTGACTCTTCCTGAAGTGTTTCTAACAGACTGAGCGTGAGCGAGAGCGAGAGCTGCTCAGGTGTGAGGTGTGTGAAGTCACGGGGCTGATAGTTACTTGCTCATACTGTAACTGTGAGGAGTTTGTCATACAAGGAGGATGATGAACCTTGTGATGAAAGAAAACAAGAGAAACACACACAGAGAGAGAGAGAGAGACAGAGAGTGAGAGAGAATACACACACGGACACTCACAAGATCTCTTGTGTTTGTGCTGCTGTGTTTGTGTGTGTTTGTACCTGCGACGCAGAGGAGTATCGTCCCGGGCCGCGTGATGACGAGCTCTTCACCGAACCCATGGACGACTCCACGCTCTTCCCGCTGTAACAGTGAGTCCGCAGACACTTCCCGTACTCTTTACGCACCTGCACACACACACACACACACACACACACACACACACACACACACACACAGTGCTTCTGGACCGAGGTTGTGTGTAACTCATGGAAGTGTTTATTTAATGATGAAGCATCAGAAGTGAGTTCAGTGAAGTTTCATCAACTCTTCTAATGTCTCCATCAGCTGAAAACTGACCTGACCTCTGAGCCTTTTTTATTAATAATAAATAAAAATGTGTGTATATATATATATATATATATATATATATATGTGTGTATATATATATATATATATATATATATATGTGTATATATATATATTTTGTTTTGTATGGTGTGTGTGTGTATGACTGAGTTTTTCCCAACCTTCTTCTGCAGGACGCAGTGAAATATGAAGATGAACATGCCCTGCAGCGAGTTAAAGATGGTGAAGAGGTACGCCATGATCACCGTGCTCTCGTTAACGTACATCAGACCAAACGCCCAGGTCAGGCCGAGCAGACAGAGCAGAGCGATGGCTCCGATCACCCACGATCTGCAACACACACACACACACACACACACACACACAGCGAATTAGCCCTGAAAATACAGTCAGAACTCATTACTCGCAAAATAAGACAGAAGTGCGAGATCAAGTGCCTATATTGGTAAATTTCTACCCCGCTCTCCATGTAAATTACATCTGACTTCAGTTAAAGTGAACTCCATTTTCTCAATTTTCTTCCCCACTCATGCCGCTCTATATCTGTGGGACTTTGTTTCACGAGAAAAAAGAAAATGAATGAAGATGCTGCAAAGATCCAAAAAGGACAAAAGCAGCATCAGTCATTCGTTCTCGGGAAAAAAAGGTACAAAATCTGTGACTGCTTCAGGATCCTTTCAAAACCTACTCATGTATATGCAATAGATAATAATGGTGTAATCTTTTAAGAATAATGTGATTTTTTTAGGCTAAATGTAAAATCAACCACTCCAATGCAAGACTTTTTACCATTTGTACCAAAAAAAAAAAAAAAAAAAAAAAAAAAAGGTCATATATATTTTTTTTTTCAAAAGACTTGCAAATAAATGCAAATAATCCTACACATCACTTGAATGGGTCTTATTCTGTTATTTCTTGTCTGGTCTGGTCTTTTGTTGATCAGAAAAGAGCAGCTCAGTCTTCCTGTTAAATTTATCCTATGTTTGAGCAGAGTAAACAATATCAAATTGTCATTTTTTTAGCAAACTATCCTTATAAAAACCATCCCACCTCTCTTTCTTTCATTCAGCAAGAGTTGGAGGAGTCTGTAACGAGATGTGTTGTGTTGTTTTCACCCGCGGGGCTACACATCCACCAATATCCAGCTCAATTTAACTTCAAAATTACACACATTTACACGTGGACTACATCCAATATACCACTAATGGGACACGCAAACTTCAAAACATTATCATTAACTATAATTTCCAATAATGAAAAAACAAGCCTCAGTGAGACTGTATTTCAGAACAAATATTTTGACTAATAAACACACTATATTTTTACATTTTCTGAAGAAATCATCAGCGTGAAACTGGATTTAAAAGGCTGTGATGGAAGTGAGTTTTAACTCAGCTGTTGGTCATTCAGTTGGCACAACATTGCAAATGCATCTTTGAGGAAGAATTATAGTTGGAAAAATAACACTTTGATTGCTGATGCACCTCAGACATGGAATGAATGCATTTACACTACAATTAAAATGGCATAAATAAGGCTTTTAGAGACATGTTTTAAAATTCCAATTTTGAAAAAAATCTTTAGTGCATAAATATGAAACGACGAAGTCAGGACAAGGAAGTAAGACAAGGAAGTCTACCATTGCATCTTCAAATGGAACTGAATGTCAAAATGACCTTGTCCTGATTCTCAATGCCTCTATTTGGAGTCATAAAACGGTTTGAGACACACATCAGGAAGAGCTGTGCAGTAAAGAGGGAAACTTTAAGGGCACCCAGAGGATGATGAGCAGAGAATGAGACAAACACACACACACACACACAATAGGGTTGAGTGAGTGATTGGCAGCACTTCATATTGTGCCGTGAAGGAAAACCTGAAAACAGGAAGCGAGTGAAGAAGGTTTATTTGCTGTTATGAAGCAGAGAGGAGAGAGAGAAATATGAGCTGGAGGGAAGGAAAGATGGATCTGCTTACTTAATCTCCGGATCATAATCCTCATAACTGAAGAATGAAAAGTGGAAAAAAAAGAAAAGCAACAGAAAGTTAGAATAAATAAATGGACACTTGAGAGCAGAATGTGAAGGGAAATGAAGCAGATGGGGTTTGATGATGGCATATCCATTAATATTTCACAAATATAACAGTACAGTAATGAAACAGCATTAAAATCTACAGTACATATTTCTACTAAAACAATTGAACTTATGAAAACATAACAACCGGATATGGGTTGCAGGAACTTAATATTTTTGTACTGATTTTTTAATCAGAGACACTATTGGCACTTTTCCCCTGCATGGTACGGCTTGGTACGGTTAAATTTGTTTTTTTTTTTCACTGGGAATAGTACCTGGTACCTGGTATTTTCTAAGTGAACCGTACCATTACCATGTGTAAACTCTGATCACAGACTGGCCGGAGAGAATCGTCACTACCTGCATTACTGAACAAGCGACACAAACACAAAAGAACCGCTCGATTTAAATCAGCACAGCAAGTGAAGGATTGAACGCAACTGTTTTGACCGTGCGCACCTATTTTTTACAACCAAAAGGTTTTGCTGTCTGTTGCGGAAGAAAAGACGTTCCTCTTGTTGATAGCAGAGGAGCGGATCCAGCGAGAGTTTGATGGGGAGTCTCCAGGAGTCGTGGCAGTAGAGGCAGCACAACTATAACGACATGTGAATAATCCCGCCCACTCTAAAACGATACTAAACTGCAGTGGAAATGCAAAGTGTGCTGAGCCGAGCTGTGCTGTAACGTACTGAGATGCGTCAGGGAAATAAAAAATTTGTCCTCATGATTTCCTTTGATTTATGATATAGTGACCATGTTCTAATTCATTGCCTCATTTCGATTTAATTCATTACAACAACATGTCCACAATTTTATCAAATTATGGAATTGATTCTTGAATGAGAAAGAAGAATGAAGAATGTGGAGAAACCAAACACAGTTGATGGTATCCACTGACTTTCGCAATATATATATATATATATATATATATACAGTACAGACCAAAGGTTTGGACACACCTTCTCGATCAAAGAGTTTTCTTTATTTTCATGACTATGAAAATTGTAGATTAACACTGAAGGTATCAAAACTATGAATTAAAACATGTGGAATTATATACACAACAAAAAAAGTGTGAAACAACTGTAAATATGTCATATTGTAGGTTCTTTTTCTTTGATTACTGCTTTGCACACTCTTGGCATTCTCTTGATGAGCTTCAAGAGGCAGTCACCTGAAATGGTCTTCAACAGTCTTGAAGGAGTTCTCCGAGAGATGCTTAGCACTTGTTGGCCCTTTTGCCTTCTGTCTGCGGTCCAGCTCACCCCTAAACCATCTGGATTGGGTTCAGGTCCGGTGACTGTGGAGGCCAGGTCATCTGGCGCAGCACCCCATCACTCTCCTTCTTGGTCAAATAGCCCTTGATGCCTTCAGTGTGACTCTACAATTTACATAGTCATGAAAATAAAGAAAACTCTTTGAATGAGAAGCTGTGTCCAAACTTTTGGTCTGTACTGTATAAGAGGGTACTTCTTGTTACAAACATTCTTCAAAATATCTTCTTTTGTGCTCAAAAGAAGAAAGAAACTCATACAGGTTTGCAACGACATGAGGCTGAGTAAACGATTAATATTTTGTTTCAGTGATATATACATTTTCCCTATATTTAATGTGTGGGGCATTTGTTTTTAGTTTTGAAGCCAAATTTTCTTATCAGTCCTCTCTTCTTGTAGTGTCCGTGGTTTAACTGAACTAAATAGTTTTTATGTGTAAAACTTATTACACAGACTACTGCAGTAAGCCTATTTACGGCCAAAGAAAAACAGCACTAAAATCACTGAGATATTTAAGATATTGGCCAATTTAAATTACAAGCAAAATCATTAATATTCAATATATCATCCAGCTCTAACATGAGCAATAATTTATATAGAAAGACAAGACCGAACCAACCGCAAGATATAAACAAGTTCAACTGCTGACACACACACACACACACACACACACACACACACACACACACGCACACACACACACACACACAAACACACACACTGAGTTTGTGTAATAACTGCAGCAGGTGCACAACAAAATCAGTGATTGACGGAATTAAAGTGAAGGAGACTATTAAACATCATTCCCCTGTGTCCATCTTAATGATTGTATTAATAGACATGATAAAACACCCCATGAACACGTGATGAACACGCACTAACACTGATAATACCTGAGACCTGTACATAGTCATTCACTTTATAATTACATTTAAAAACACTTCATGTTGTTATTTTTATCTATATTAAAAAATTGCAATTGAAATAAAACTGATTAGCCTGCAACTAGCATTTTGCTAGCATGATTAGCAAGTGACTAAAATGTTTCTAGCATGATTGGCAAGTTACTAGCATGTTGTTACCCTTTTTTCTAGCATTGTTAGCGTTATTAGCATGTTGATAGCATAATTAGCAAGTAACTAGCATGTTGCTAGCATGTTTCATGTCAATAACATGTTTCTAGCATGGTTAGCATGTTACTATCATGTTGACGTCATGATTAGCATGTTATTAACATGTTACTAGCATATATAACAAGTTAATAGCATGACATTAGCATGACTAGCATGTTTATAACACTCACAGTTTGTCAGCATGGGTAGCAAGTTATAAGCATGTAACTAGCATGTTTCTACCATGATTAGCATGATATTAGCATGTTGCTAGCATGATTAGCAAGTTAATAGCATGCTGTTAACATGACTAGCATTTTAATCAGTATTTTTCACGAATATGATATAAAACAGAGCCCGAAGCTCTTAAAAATGAAGCATTTTTTTTATTTTTTTTAAATAAACGGTAAGTGAAAGACGGTGCTTAACCTTCAGAAACAAATCTTATATAAGCAGGGCACTTATATGCACATGCATACACATATATTAATGTTACTATTTAACTAACTTTGACTCAGTAAATGAGGGAGACTGGAAAACATGATCCTGGCATTTCTGTGTGATATTTATGCGAAGATCAAGAGCAAATTTCAAGATGTTTTTTAAAGGGCATTGCAGGAACGCAGCACTTTACGTCTGTGAGTTTACAAAGAGAGTAACTGGACACATGAAGGCAATAATGGATGTGTTTTATGTGTCTCAACAAGAGCAATAAAGATAAACATTATAAACTCTAATAGCTTTTTTCAGATAAAAAATAAAGTCACAGTCTTGTGTTTATATAGTGTGCTTTAAATGAGGCTGAACTGATGCTCACTTTATAACTCAATACTCTGCAGTCAGTTTGATCAAACTCACAGATGGCAGATAATGCAATCATTTTATAATGCATTATTTAATAATACAAGAAGTGGTAGAATTTGCATCAATTCTATTTAAAATCCTGGACAGATGGTCTTAGGCTTTGTAAAAGTCATGCCACAGTGTAATGAATTTGTGGAAAGTGCCAAACCACTCACACATTACAAAACTCTTAATTAGCTCACGCTAAGAGTTAAATCTCCATTTCTCGCTCTTGTCTGGAGGGAATAATATCCCATATTTCTCACACCGATCTGGTCTCCAGAAACCTCATCCCTCCGTTTCTCCTGAAGCGACAGTATGCAGATGTAAGTCATTCACACCTTGCTTCACTCGTGCTAAAAACCCCCGGTGCATCTGAGGCTTAATTGAACGAGATACTGGCGACTCGTTGCGTTAACAACGTCCTGCTGGGAGTTTAACAAACACAAGAGCCTCTCTTCCCTCAGGTATCGGATCGCAGGGTTCAAATTAACGTGAATTATGATAAAGAGAGCGCTTTTAAAGCATTTAAGTGAATTAGCAGCAATTTGTCATATCGTCTCACTCCATCTGAAGAGCGAATCTGCATCCCAATGGCAGCAGTAATTGAGTTAGTTGGAGGCAGAAAGTCTTGTCGTCGAGGTGTTGAGCGATGAAGACACTCAGAACTCTCTGGAAACACTGAGTGGGTTTAATTGAGTCGCAGATTAATGAATAAAAGGAATGGCTCGTGATACATGGATCAAATCCAGAACGCCCACGTCTATCAGAGTCAAACATGCACGTGAAATGATGATTATGACATATTGGTTCTCTTGAAAACTCTGTTTAAGGCTGTCTAGTTCTCGCTGATGCTGATTTTCTTTATTTCGCACAAGGGCAAAGTCAAAATGTGCCCATGAGCAAAAATGGTTTAGCTGCCATTGAGATGAATGGAAACTACAGCATGCTGTTATACATGTATGTCACTTGACATCTAAGTGTTTTTTGTCAGGGTTGCCAGGTTTTCACAACAAAACCCGCCCAATTGCTCATCAATACTAGACCAATCACATTTCGAGGAGTATCCTCCGGTAAAAAACGCATTCAGGTGGGGTAAAATACACATTTTTGGTGGGGTATGATGCACAGATTTGCATTTTAGGGGCTAAATATCACCTTATGGGGTTCGCTTAAACCTGTGGACATGAAAAACTATCTAAAACAACAGTGATTAAGTAGCCCTATATATATATATATATATATATATATATATATATATATATATATATATATATATATATATATATATATATTAGGCCGATCGTTATCTGGCCGATCGTTATCTGGTCAGTAAAGCCGGTTCTCTAATCAGCGGTTAATTCCATCAGGTGCGTGATTTCACATAGAGCAGCTGTTACTACACAGAGCTGTTGTTAATAGAAAAGATGCGCAAATCCACTTCGTTTCGTATTTATATATGTAGCACAAAACAAACTAGTTGCAATTGTTGTTTCATTTAATTTCAAATATTTAAGAAAGGATAAATTATAGTCATCACAACTATACCTAATAACTCATTTCATATCAATATTAACTTTTGTCCTTTTTCTTCTAAAACAGAAAATACTTGACTGACTGTTTTATATAGTTATACTAATATACAATATATATATATATATATATATATATATATATATATATATATTCTTTAAGATGACACTAAATATTTTTGTTTAATCAAAACATTTGAAATTGGACAAATGATACTCAATAGAATTTACTACAATTACGATTTAATAACGCAACACAGTCGCTTAACATTTTACCAGGTCTTAGTTGTGGTAAGCCAACTAACCAGTTTTTGTTGAAATTTGGATGGTTAACATTATGGTAAAGAACAGAGACTGCAGTTAAACAAACTGAGTCTGTTTGAAATGTTCCTGAAAAATCTGAATGCAAAAACTGACAAAAGAAAAAAAATTGTAAATGATAAGATCATGGGGAAAACAATCTGTAAAAAGAGATAGATGAGTGTGAATTACTCACACACACACATATGTACACACGTATGTACACACACACGTCAAGCACAGGAGGAGGTGAGCGGGTTCAGGAGCTCAGAAGGACAGATGACAGCTGGAGAAACAGCTGATCTTACCAGTGCCACTCCACTACGACACGGCCGTCATAAGAGCGAGAGCTGGACAAACATCAGCAGAAGACAAGAACAGAGAAATGAAACGCTGAAACACACACACAGAATAACTCCTTTGAAATGTGCAACGATGATGAAATAAAATTAAACGTACAAAGAAGCAATGAGTACAGCGTTTATGCAACACTCAGACCATTCAGAATACCTTGAGATAGGCTGCAAAGCATTTTTTATTTTATTTTTTGAAAGGCAAATTATACTTCTATTAATACTTGTAGCAGATACCCAAGCTAAAATGTCTATTTCGGGTGATTCAGTTAATGAGATATCGTAGAAATGAAAAGTACTTAATCTCATCTTATTTTATTTGTTATTCAGCTTTAGTTGGATGCAAATCTATGTTTCATAAGAAATGAGAGGATAAACTGGCTTCGCATTTTGTAATACATGAGCTCTTAAAACAAATATTATAAAATGATTCTGATCAGATAAGTCACATTAAAACCTGCTGTAAATAGTCTTTAATACATTAATACTGGAGGAGCAGCGAAACATGAGACTGAGCTTTAGATTTGAGCTCATATTACTAATGCATTTCTGTTTAAAGAGATAGCAGTCAAAAACTGAAAACTATATGCTTTCATCTTTAAGTCATGTGTTTGTGAACATCAGTGCTCCTTCTTTTGTCCGTTGTATGATTTATATCAGGCGTGTCTAAGAAATAAAAACAGATTTTAAAGCATGATGTGATTTATAAGGCTATTTGAAAGGTTGAGTTGTTAACCGCAAACCAACCTACGACCGGCCTGCTCCGCTCACAGAGGTCACGACCTCCACGCCTCACTTCTGTCACACGACAAATCCAGATAGATGCCTTCATTTATGTGTGTGTGTGTGTGTGTGTGTGTTCAGCGACCACAGGTCCAGAGCTCAGCTAGTGCACTTCAAACACAGACAAACAACACATATAGACTTCTATAATTTACAGTCTGCCTCATCTGGGAAAGTGGGCTAGAAACATCGACAGCGTCAGCATCTGAAGAGGGCGTGGCTAAACGTTTGGCCAATAAAATGTCCCTTGAGGGACAGTGCCCCGCCCACTTAATTAGAAATAGCAGCTGCCACCTGTCAATCATTTTAAATGTAAACTTTTATTCAACGAGAGTGCATTAAATTGATCAAAAGTGACAGTAAAGACATTAATAATGTTACAAAAGCTTCTTATTTGAAATAAATGCTTTTCTATTCAAAATAAACTGTGAAGCAGCACAACAGTTTTCAACATTGATAATAATCAGAAATGTTTCCAGCAAATCAGCATATTAGAATGATTTCTGAAGATCATGTGACACTGAATATATGTTTTCACAGATACATATACACACAAAAAACAGCTATATAAAACTATAATAATTATATTAAATATTTATTAATTAAATATATATATATATATTATATATATATATATAATATAATATATATATATATATATATATATATATATATATATATATATATATATAAATATTTATTAATTAAATATTATATATATATAATATATATATATATATATATATATATATATATATATATATATATATATATATTATAATTAATACATATTTAATATAATTATTATAGTAATTGAACTGTGTAGAACTGTGTAGACTCCGTTATATAGAATACAGAATTACTCGTATCATGAGATGAGATTTTGGTGTTGAACATTAACATATAAGCACACTCACATCTTAGTCTCTTATTAGAGCAAGCAATCAGACGTCTACAGATCAAACTAATACAGCCGAGTATGAAAACTGCTAACAAGAGACTGTCATCATCTCATTATTAGCATGAATATAACGCCTGATTACGAGAATTATCCCACTTAATCTCAGACTCCACGGAGTGAGGAGATGTGTGGCTGTAATAAGACCCTCGCTCGTGAATTAATCAAACTCATCCTCTTACTGTTGTCAGTCGGTTTTATACGGTTCCCTTCAACATCAATATCAAGAAATATTTCTAACAAACTCTCCATAATAGAGAGCAGCAGCAGAAAGTAAAAGTCCCATTTGTTTCTTCCACAGAGAAATTGATTCAGCAATAACATATAAACCTCTCAAGACAGAGATCAATTGAGGACCAAGACTGAAGATTGACAGCTCCACACTACACTACCCACAATCCTCAAGCAGGATCCACCAATCAGAGAAGCTGTCTCTCTGGGAATCTGGACAGCAGAGTAACAGTGATCGTTCAGTCTCATTAAACAACGCAAAGGACATAATCCAATCAGTCTCTACATCAACTTAATATAGAATAACACACTACAGTTAAAATTATAATCATACTTATTTAAAGCACAACAAAAGCTTATTTAATAATGATTTAAAATGTATGTTAAAGTAATTAATTAAAAACTTTGAATCGGTTTCAAACTGAACTTTTTAAAAGTGTGTTAAATCATGAAAGTGTCTCTCTTTAACTCACATGTTGTTTATTTCATTAACATTATATAATCTGCAAATACAGTTATGTTTTGTTTTTAAATATACTTTAAGATATTACAAGTGCACATTTAAGTGCATACTCAATTAAGCACACAGGTTATGCATTTGAATATATTTTAGCAAACATCACATTTATTTTATACTTTAATAGTTTCATGGGTATTTTTTGCATTAATTGATTTTCATTCTCTCCTAAAATACATTTAGTACACAGTCTTGCATCTTGGATTGTTTTCTTTTCTTTTTTTTTTTTTTTGTGCTAATTTTCTTCAAATCAGTATTTGCAATGCTGCAATTCTTTTCTGGTTTGGTTTAAAGCTTTGTTTATGTTTCTAAAACGCCTGAAGAGAAAAATAATGAGACAATTCAAGAACGAACCCCAAACCCAATGCAAATATCACTGGCGAGTTCGACACATGAACACCCTTCAGAATGCATGTATTCACTTGTCTGATGTCCATCACAGTTCTCTGGATAAAGGGACACGTCAGTCTAGTTTGGCCCTTTAACATGCGGTGATGCACAGTGAAATCTGGTCTCATCCACAGCAGTAATACTACAAGATCATTGGCTCAAAGTGTCTAATTAGCATGCATCACACACATAAAAGCACACACATGAAGAACTGAACACACACACATCATCTCACTGTCCTGCTCTCTACTCTGAATCTGAGGGGACAGCAATAAATTAGCATATTTATAGTCCTTTCAGCTCTCTGCTCTCCTGAGTGGCTGCCGTGTGGCTCCAGTGATGAATATTCATGTGCATGCGGAGGTTAATTTGGGCAGAATATCTGCTGCTCTTTCCTGTGAAACAACACAGATCTTCAGGTAACGACAACCTCCCCACTGAATACACAAATGGACGCACATGTACACCGTGGAATACCTGTGCCAGTTTTACTTTCTACTCAACCTACAACAACAATATGAAAAATGAGCCATAGCAGTTTATCTGTAGATGTTCAATGGGCCGCTTACACTTCTGTTTATAGACATTAAACGAAGTGTGTCATTTCTGAGCAATTAGCGCCATTAAAAGAGAGCAGCATAATGACTGTTTCCAAACAGGTTCTGTCCCATTGCCTGCCCTTGGTTTTGTCAGGTTACTTGAACAAACTGAGCTAGTCAACTGGTGAAATATAGGTGAAAAATATTCTAAAATGCTTTATAAAACCACATTTGGGCAAAAACGCTAATGCCTAGTCCCAATGCATTTCGAAAGCAAAGCATATGGCACTCCGCTCTGATTATTAGCCATCACTGAAGGAATGATGAACAGCACAATCATTCTTTAGACTTCTAAAAAACCACACCCACCTCAGATCTACCTTTCATAGGCTCATCCCCCAAATCGCCCATCCATCACAGACCACACCCAGAAGAAAACATCCTATCATTTACTCCACTCACCACATGCGCCACCCATCAAAGACTCCTCCCCCAAACCGCCCATCCCTCACAGACCACACCCACCAGAGAACATCCCATCAGTGACTCCACCCACCACAGGCCCCACCCATCAAAGGCTCCTCCCTCCAAACGGTCCATCCCACAGGCCCCACCCCTCACTGTCAGGCTTACTTGATGTTATCAAGGCAGCCAGAGTCTGGTTTCAGGATGGTGGTGTGGTGGAACATCTTGTAGAGAGCGATTCCCAGGAAGATCACATTCAGCTGAGAAGAGCAGAAGCACAGGATTAGTTTAGGATTCACACCTGAGGAGACCAGGGTTTACCAAACAAGCCAGGGTTATTTCATTTATACTGACTTATTCTGAACCACATCAGCTGACAATAAGTCAGACTAACTGAAATAAACCTGGCTTCTCTGGTAAACCTGCTTTGTGAAACAGGCCTCAGGAGTGTTGTACATGTAGGTTATAGGGAGTATCAGAGCTGCTTACCATGATGATGAGTGTGGCAGGGCCTATAAAACTCCAGATGAAATAAGTATCCAACCGCAACCAGCACCTGAAAATGAGAGGAAAACACGTCAATGAAGCATCGAATGCACACACACACACACACACACACACACACACACACACACACACACACACACACACACACACACACACACACATATACACAGGAAGTAATACTGCAGGTTGTCTCCAAGGCTCTAGTGTCTTTGGGCAGATACATGAGAGTTCTTTCAATTATTCAGACTTTAATTTCCGCAACATTAGACTAAACTTCATCCTCCTGCGACCACACACACACACACACACACACACACACACACACAGATTTTCATGCAAGACTGTGCAATGAATCACTTTAGTTGCACTCATAAGGATTTATCTAATTTGAATTTAGATGTATAAATATATCTGCTTGGAAGAATAAATAATGTTGTATGCAAGTTGTTATAAAGAATGCATATTATATAACCATTGGTATTTCATTTGGTATTTCAAAAGAGGACCATGTTCCTGTTTCTTAATGAGAAGTGGTTTTATTTCGTTTTGAGATGAAGACATCTTATGTGTCAAAGCAGTTAAATCGGTGTCTATGTTGCATGTTCAAATCATTCTTAATAAATACATTACACTGTAACTAAACCCGTAAGATTTTAGCTGACTAAAGCTAAAACTAGACTAAGACTAAAACAATTCATATTGTGAATAAAACTAAATGGTAGTGTAGTATTGTGTCTTGTTTCTACTTTAAATATTTGTAAAAAAAATCTTAAATTAAGGTGCATTTCCTAGTAGCATTTACCAAATGACGTCTTCTTTCCACGAGAAAACAAAAACTAAATTAAGTGCATTTTGCTTAAAACAAGTAAAATGAGCTGCCAGTGGGTTAAGTAAAATGTACTAGTTTTTTTTTTTTTTTTTTCTTCATGGAAATAAGACTAAATATATAACAGAGTTTTACTTATCAAGTAAATGTAGCTTAACAGATTTTTTTTTTTTTTTGGTACTTGTACTAGAAGCAAGACAAAATAAAACTAAATAAAAAAATCTGTCAAAATGAACACTGATGAAGACTCAGATTTGAGTGTATTTGTGTGTCTTTGTGTGTCTGTGTGTGAGTGTGTTAGAGTGTGTGTGTGTGTGTGAGAGTATGTGTTGTGTATGTGTGTGAGTTTGTCTGTGTGTGTGTGTGTGTGTGTGAGTTTGTCTGTGTGTCTGTGTGTGTGTGTGTGTGTGTGTGTGTGTGTGTGTGCGAGACTCACACTGTATCCGTCCCGTAACTGCGGTAATCCACTGCGGCAGAAACAGCCACGATGAGCGCAGGAATGCCGTATCCGGCCAGGTAGAAATACCTCCTGCGTGAATGCTCGCTCTCGAACACCTCCACCAGCATGATGTAGAGCTGAACGCCTTCCAGAAACATCCACGTGAACGCAGACAGGAAGAAGAAATGCAGCAGAGCCGCGAAGACGGCGCAGGCGATCTGAAAGACGCACACAAACGCTCTCGTTATGTGGACATTGATGGATGCAGTTCTGCGACTTCACAAACCTGCTCAGATAATTGAAAAATATGAAATAATTGGGTTTAAAGATTATGAATCATGCATGATGTTCTGCATTAGAGTCACACACACTGAACACTCTCTCATTAAATCTTTATGACACACACACTTGTGCTATTTCACCCTCTCATGAAGTAATAAAAGCTTGCAGTCAGCCATTTAAAACATCCCGTGTCCAAACACACGATCCTCCAGCAGCACGGCGTGGAAGCAGTGAGTCAGTGTTTAATACTACAGTACTTCACACAGCTGATCAGGTGCAAAAACAGTAAAAAATATATAAACATTGTTACAACTAAATTTACTTTTGAAGCAAAATTGTGCAAGATAAGATCCATTTCCAGTGAACGTGTATTTTAAATGATGTCTATATTTACTACCTCACTGGTTATTTATGCTTAAAAAATAAACTATGCAAATATAATGACAAGATCAGGGTAATTATCATTAATCAACACTTAAACCATAAAAATAACTTTGTAACTTGAACTAAAATGGATGTTTACTTAAAATAAAATCTGAAAAGGTGTAGACTTGTTTTATTTCAGTTAGTTGGCCAGGCAACATTAAAATAATCTAAAAAGAAAAAAATAAATGAACACTATATAGTTAAATTAACTATATAAATACAATAAATTATATAGATTATATAGATTAAATAAACAAACAAACAAATGAACAAACACACAATTATTACAACTTTTTTTCAGTAAATGTATCCCTAAAACTAGATACATTTACTTGAGAAGCAAAGCCATGCAAGATAATAAGAAAATAATAATAATCATTTTCCAGTATATATATATATATATATATATATATATATATATATATATATATATATATATATATATATATATTAGGGGTGTAACGATACGCGTATTCGTATTGAACCGTTCGGTACGACGCTTTCGGTTCGGTACGCGGTACGCATTATGTATACCGAACGGTTCGTTGGAGTAATTAATTATATTTGAAAAAAAAAAAAAAGAGAGAGAGAGAGAGAAATATAATGATATGCGTTCAACAAGGTAGCCCAATAACCCAAACAACGTAACAGGCAACGCCCCTGACACTCCCGAAGAAGAAAAAAACACCATCTTATATGTTTATGTTAGGGTACTACTCAGCAGGCGCTCGCTCACTCAGTACGCGCTGAAGGCTCGTTGCAAAATAGCCAATGCGTTTAACAGACTAGAAATGAGAAGATCCTCCAATAACCAACAGGTCTGGTGTTTGGGTGCACTTTGGATTCCCTTTAAGCTATAATGGTGATGGCAAGAGAGTGGTGGATAAAAAAACAACGGTATGTCGCATCTGCAACATGACAGGGTACACCAGCGGGAATACAAAAAAAAAAAAAAAAAAACACCAGCGGTACTATCTGGGAAAAGACGAAAAAAAGGAGAAACATGCACGCAGCAAACTATCCCTGCAGCATTTAGAAACTATAGCTTACAGGGAATCCAACCCAAACACCAGACCTGTTGGTTATTTTAGGATCTTATATTTCTGGTCTGTTAAATGCATTCGACATTTTGCAACGAGCCTTCAGCGCGTGCTGAGTGAGCGAGCGCCTTAGGGGCCGTTCACATATCGTGCCTAAAAACGCATGGAAAACGCTAAGCGCGTCTTTCTCCTCCTTTCCAAAGCGCTTGGGCAGAAGCGCTCATGAGGCGTCTGTCTTTGCTAAGCAACAATGACGTGCTCTCTCCATGAGACGCGGAAATTTCAGCGAAGGATAAATGGATTTGCAGCTCTAAAAATCGCTTGCAGTAGCTCTGCTACTAAATTTATTTCAAAATTGCAATCCATATACAACTATGATCAGCTGATCCTTCATCTTGGCTGAGCTCTCAACGTTGTTACGGGAAAGGATGAAGCTGATTGGTTAGTTCTTGTCACATGACCCGCGGTGCGCTTGCGGCATTCTGAAAAGTTGAGATGTTTTTACATTTTGCTGTATCTAAAACGTATCGAACCGAACCGAACCGTGACATCAGTGTATCGTATCGAACCGAACCGTGAATTTTGTGAACCGTTACACCCCTAATATATATATATATATATATATATATATTATTATTATTTTATTTTTTATTTTTTTTAAGTAATTTTAGATTTGTTTTTTTCTTAAAATTCTTTAAACAAAAACACTGAATAAAAATGGCAAAACAAACCAAATTTGAAAATGGAAAATAAAAATAAAACCAATCTCAAAATATACATAAAACTATAATAGATATTAATGTTACTAAAACAACACAGAAAAAATGATTTGTTTGTGTGTGTGTGTGTGTGTGTGTGTGTGTGTGTCTCGTACGGGCTGGTCCACACGGTTGATGCCGGTGAGGAAGAGTGTTTCAGCGATGAAGAGCGAGATGCACAGGTTCTTGTGGATGGTGTTTCTGTCACTCTGCAGGCCACGGAAGAAGCAGAAGGTGAAGATGCAGACGAGCAGACAGACCAGAGACAGCAGGATGCCCACCCACGTGATGACGTCCAGCAGCAGACAATGAACCGGTTCTGCCGGCTGAAGAGAGAGAGAGACACAGATCAGAACACTTTCACATCCCTCTGAACGGAGATATTACAACTGGATCAAAACATCGCTGCCAGCAGCAGTTACAGATTCACAGCCGCATCATTAAAGTCCCAGAGAACATCAGAGCAATGATTTTAGGAGAGTAGTGCACAATTTCAGGGTTGTCCACAATATGAATAAAATAAAATAAAATAAAATAAAATAAGTATTTTGGGCTTATTCTCCAGGAAATTATCTGAAGACCAAACATGATTTGAAATCCTTTTTGTTAATCGAAATAAAGCATACATAAAACAAAACACAACTATTAGAAGAAAATATAATAAGTGACAAAATAATAAGTGACAAAAGTGCATACTACGTAAATGCTAAAAGTTACAGTAAAATTAAATGAAAACTGAATATATACACACACACATTTTTTTTTTTACTTTTCACCACTTGCTTTTTGGGCAAAAAGCCAAAAAACAGGAATACACAAATTAAATATACAAAGTGTTAATATTTTACAGTCACTTCAAATTTGCTTGAGTTTGCTTCTCCAGTAAATGCATCTGGAGACTGTTTACATATTTTCACTGGAAAACTATGAAAATACTAATTGAGGTAATCATTTTTTTTTTTTTTTTCATGATTCCAGCCGAATGTTGGCATCTGAATAAGCTAAGGCATCACCAAACTTCAGCTTCTCCTCCTTCTTGCTGTCCTCACTGTCAGTTGTGTTGCTCCGGTGTATCAAAAGCTTATCAACATGTTGGTATCTTTTTTTATTGACATGGTGTCAAGGATATCTGAGCCAAAGATGATGAAAGATGTAGGAGCTTCAAATAAAATCTCAAATAGATGACTCTAGAAAGATGGGTATCATTGTACTGGACATGACCGCGGGCTCTGAAGAGAGAACTATCATGATTAACATTGACGAATTAAAAGAACTTTGTTTTCTTTTGCTCTTTTGCTGCTTCATTTCATATTCAGGAGATGGTGCTTTGCCAAAACTGCCAAAATGCTCATGTTCCCCAAGGGATGGGTGGTGACAGTTTTTATACTATATGCCAAAGTGAATAGATTTATGGAATCCATCCATCCATCAATACCACATGTTTTTAAATGTTATATATATATATATATATATATATATATATATATATATATATATATATATATATATATATATATATATATATATATAGATATAGATATATAACATTTTAAATATATATATAAAATATATATATAACATTTTAAAAAGAAAGTATTATAAGTAAATATTTAATTTAATTTAATTGTAATTATTATTATAATTTGAACATTTTACATTTCATATATATTAATATATATTTTAAATTATTTATTTATTGTTCTAGAGACTCCTCAAACATTCAATCATCCAGCCATCAAATAAACAGAAACGGAGCTATTCACACTGATGATGAACCTTTGCTCAGCTAGGGCTTCTTAATATCTTGTGGTTTAATTAATAACCTTGAAAAAAAGAATATATTTTACTGAAAAGCCAAAAACTACTTCCAGCACTGTTAATAGCCCTACAAAACCTGCTTCACACGTCTATTGTGTATCTTCTGATAAGGGTGGATGACAGGGAGTTTGATTTATTATCACACTGCAGTTAAACCGCTCGGATGCCACCAAAACCATCACAGATTCCCCCTGTAGTCCCTCTCTAGGGTCCCTACGGAGCCACACAGCCAGGGGAGGAGAGCAAAGCTGATATGGGACGCATCCCAGAAGACCTTGAGTCTGGAAGACCGGATGTCAGCACTTCTGAAGAAAACAGCACATGAATATTTATGAACGCTGCATAGGTAACAGTACAAAGCTTATATGTGTGTGTATGTGTGTGTGTGTGTGTGTGTGTGTTTGAGCCCCGGAGGGCCGTTGAGCACACAACACATCACTCTTCCTGAGGCCCACTCACCCTTGAGCGCTATATCTCCTCTACCTTCAACAGCAGTGTGTGTGTGTGTGTGTGTGTGTGTGTGTGTGTGTGTCAGTGCTGTAAGTAAATCAACAGCTCAAGCCTGCTCAGCAGAATCCACAGCTAGTCTCAGACTTTATAGAGTCAATGCTGAGCTCAAGTAAATTTACGTGTCTATAAACACACACTCACACACGTGTACATGCACTCTTAGAAAAATAAAGAAGGTACATAAGCTGTCACCAGGGAAAGAAAGCACACCTTTGTACCTTATTTACTCCTAAAGAGTGCATAACAATATCTTAAATGTGCATATGTGCACCTGAAATGTGCATTTTAGTGAAAGGTACCACACCAGTGACATTGTTCAACTTGTATGTTGTGTCCAATCTATAGAGACTAGTCATGTGATTTTTGGCCAAAGCATTCCGGTTATAAGCATAAATTTACATTTTTCATATCTCCAGACCACTAGGCGGTGCTGTGCCCAAACTGTGCAGTCAACCTCAGCTCATGGTTATTATAAGACACACTCATTTTGGTTTTAATATGCTAAAGCTTTGCTGAGATATAGCTTCATTTGCACTTTTCGTCGAATTAATTTACATGTTTTTCGAGAACAGTTCTAATTCTCAACTTGAATTCCATCACTTCTTTTCATGGCACGTCCTGAAGCGGATCTGGATTCGGTATTGAATCATCATGAGCCAAGGAATCAAAAGAAAACATTAATGTGTATGTACCTTATGGTTCAAATGTTATTAGCATAAACATGAGTGCAATATTTTGAACTGTTGGTGGCGCTAGAGAGTTTGAGTTACAGACTCTGAATGTGCTATGGTTAATGTTGAGACTGTCTTCTATCAGTGTGCCAAATTTCATAACTTGGCTTCCATAGACTCAAGAGCGGAAGCAGAAGAAAATGAATGGATTTAATAGGTGCCTACGCACTAAATACCAATTGTTGTCAAGTGGATCGAGATTGCTTAAGTAATGTCTCTCTCTCTCTCTCTCTCTTTCTCTCTCTCTCTCTCGTCAATAAAGAATGGCAATATGTAATCATTTTCATTCATATGCATAAATATAAAAATATATTCAGTGATAAACCATGTTTTACTAAGAACATTTTGAATAACAAAAATACCACATGGAGAGTTTCATGACCATTTTTGAGAGATGATGCAATTGATTCACTGAAGCAGGCCGTGTGAAATCAATGATCTGTGTATGATATTAGCATTTTACTGAAGTTTAAATAAAAAAAAAATATGTGTTGAATGATTTCAGTCATTCATGAAGGCCTTCGGAGCAGTAAACATGAACACATTTCACTATCAGATTTCAATCAGTGCTCATTTCCTGTCCTAACGAGCTGTAATTCTGTCGCCGTTCACACACACACCTCTGTGATGAGAGCGTGAGGTAGCCATGGTGACCAGCGGTCTCCTTTAAGACTGATGGATGATGACCGTCTGATATTGTCCCAGTCTCAGCATCTCTCCGGCTCTCCATGTGTCTATTAATGTGCCGCAGCCATGGCAACAACACAACACTCAGCTGTGAGGATCGACCCAGTGCTTTTCTCCTTATTATTCTCCTGTTTATAGTTTTTGTAAATTTCAAGTATTTCCATTTAGCTTTAGTTTCCTTTTAGTAATTGTATTGTTTCCACTTTATTTCAACATTTATAATTCTTAAATTGTTCTATTTTTTCCACTTTACACAATGCAGTTTGGCAGTGTGACAAAATGTACAACATTTGATTTTATTTATTTATTTTGCGCATTCCCATGTTTTCCACTGTAACAAAATGCAGAACATTTTTACAAAATTAGTTTTCAAAAGTTTCAGTTTGTCATTTTAGCACATCAACTTATTTTAATTCAGCTAGTAGACAAGGCAACATTTCTAAAGTATTTAGAATTAGTCTTTCGAGTACAAAACGATTAAAATGTTTTTTGTTGTTGTTGTTTTGTTTTCACAGTTAATGAGATCTGTTTACTTGGCTGATCGTGTGCCAGACTACACAAGCACCCAAGGTGTTTGATATATTTGTGTTTTTCTGAAGGACCACAAGCTCCAAACTTGAACCAAAAAAGACACACCCACGATCCCAATATGTAGAGTGGGTGTGGCTAAGCCTGCAGAGGGGGAGTCCTTGTCTGGTGTGGGTGTGACTCAGCTCAAGGTGGGTGTGTTCAAGTGCATAGTGAATGTAACAAACCCATGATGGGGTGTGGCCAAATGAGATGTGGGTGTGGCTTCACATTTTGTGGGTGTGTCTATTCTGATGTCTGTGCATGCTTATTTTAAACTATTAGAATGTTTATTAATATTGTAATTAATAACAGTTTTACGTTTTCATTTTAATTTAAGTTAACTTCAGCTTTTTGTCAATATCTTTAGTTTTTGTTAATTTTGAATATTTCTGTTTATCTTCAATTTAAATTTGCTTTCGTTTTAAATTCAGGAAATTAAGTACTTTATTTTATTTTAGTGTAACATTTTGTGAGTTTTTCATCTGATCATCTGATATTTTACAGCAGGTTTGTTCCCATTATTAAAAATGGTGTAATAGTTTTAGTTATCGATAACAACACTGTAGTGCTGCAACTACAAAAATACGTCGATGTGCGTGAAATGCGTCGATGCGTCACACTGTTTGTTTACATCTCGTGTAATGGCAAACTGGGAATGGAGAAAGTTGCATTCTATCACAAAAACAGAGACCACTGTTATCAAAAGTATGGGAATACTTTAAAGAGAGGACAAATAAAATGGCCCTTTGTTCCCTTTGCAAAACAGATATGGTGTACCACGGCAGCACAACTGCGATGCGCGCACATCTTGGCGCTCTCCGGTGTTACGGTTTAACTGTGTGATCTGGTGACCAACTTCCTGGTTCAGGTCTGATATTCCTGCGTTTGCGGCTTTCTGAAAAGTTGAGATGTTTTTAACTCGATGCGGTGCGGACGTGCCTGGAAAAAACGAGCGCTTCCATTATGAGTGCGCTTATCGCACGCCTACATTGGAAATAACGAACTTGAGTGCGCAAAAGACGTGATATTTGCACAGCCCCTTAAAAGACAGCGCGCCGCGAGACAACAGTCACAAACCACCGAGCTACCCAGATACTCAGCTCCAAATCTCTGGAAACCATGCTAAACCATAGCAGAACCCTCACTAAATGTTATGGTTTCTGATGCTAAAGAACATTTCATGACATCTCAGACAACTGTAAATTTATGGCTACTGTGGTTTAATTATAAACGCTATCATAAGCTCATATTTACCATAGTAAAATAATTTTCTTTGCCTCTGTATTATTTTATACTGTAAAAACTTCAACCACATAGGTTGAAAATGAATAAAGGTTGAAATATTATATTAGAAGTTGAACTTATATATATATTTTTTTTTTGGAAAGTTATCCAAAGGATTCATTAGCTAATAAAAAAAAGAACATTAGATTAATTATTTATTGTAATAAAAATAATCGTTTTTCGACTAATCGAAAAAAAATATTGTTAGATTAGTCAACAGAAAAAATAATCGTTAGTTGCAGCACTACAACACTGGTGCTCATGCTCAAATGTGGGCGTGTTTATGGGCGTGTCCAATTCAGTGATGGGCGTGTCACTGCCTTAAATGGGTGTGTCATCAACCCTCACCATTCTTGACATCTACTGCCGGACATGACTCACACAGGGTAAATTCAATCTGAGAGGCAAGATTTTATTTTAAACAGCAGGACCTGAAGGAGACCCACAGTTTTCCTTTCTCACTTGCTAATCAAAACGTCTGTCAGAGATCTACTCCTCTCCCTCGGCTGTCGACGGCGCACCACAGGGCCTTTCTTTCATCCATCAAAATGTATTTTCTCCCCCTCATTTTACACCGTTTTTCACTCCAATTGTTCTTCTGTCTCTCTCCAGGTAAAGCTGAACTCGGGCTCTGAATGGAAAATGTAAATGAAGCTTTTAGACTAAATGCGCCTGGCTGAGGCTCCGTCTCCTGCGACCCCACGGCTGCCAGGCGGAGAGAAACCCCAGCGCTCCATCACACTGACACAACAATGGGCTTCAATAGAAAAACAACTACACAAAAACAGTCAAACAGCACTAATAGGTGAGCGGTTGAAAGAGTGCATGGCAGCAACTCACAAAAACTCAGCAGGGGTCGAGTTCCTCATCATGTTGGCCTTTAAAAAACACACACAACCAACTGAAAGCAACAGTAACAATGCAAATACACCAGCGTATGCGTGTTTGTTCAGCATGTATTAAGTCACTCGGCTGGGAATCGGTGTTGATCATGGATCATATGGAGAGATAAAGACCGCCCACCCGTTGATCTCCCACAATGCACCTCACAGCCTGAAGTCATCAGTAAACAATAAACAGTCTCCACAGAGATCCGCTCCACATCCACCTGCCTCACACAAACACAGCACACGTCTTCTGATGTCTTCAGAGCACCTTCTGCACCTCCAAACATCCCCGGATCATTTACATCATATAATGTTGTAGAAGTACCACTGAGATACTATTAGATTTCAGCTTATATTATAGCACTTATTTTTGTCCTTTCAGTTTTCATTAAAAAAAGTTATAATAATAATTTGTTGTGCATTTTTTTGTATTTTAAGGCATTATAGTTACTTACAATTACTCAAATGGCAAATGTTAATAAATACAAAAAAAACTTTCAGTAAAATTAAAAGGTCTTTAGTTTTTAGTTAATTCAGTTTTAGTACATCAAAGTTAACTAAACTGAAATGAGAAATGTTGCCATAAAATGTATTTCATTTCAGTTAATTATTATGTTTACAGTGTGCAATATAACATGTGTTCATGTTTCGCATGTAAAAAAAACACACTTTTTCACACAATTCACCTATCTGTATACCGTCATAAAAATGGGCTGATGACTTCCTTGTTCTATAAAGTCCCTCCTTCAGAAATACATAACGAGTTCTGATTGGGCCAGAGGTTCATGTGTTGTGATTCGACGGCAGCTCAATGTTTATTAAAAAGGTGGGGTTTTACTTAACTTAAAACTAAAACCCTGGTTAACACTTGAAGCTTTTACATAATGCATTAAATAAATATTTGTAATGAAGTGTAATGGTAGTGTAATGCATTAAAACACATTATAATCAACAAATTTGATTATATTTGATTATATTTTTTCAGATTTCAAATATTATATTGCATTTTAACTTTGGATAATGCAATTTATTTATAATTCATTATACATAATAGCTTCAATTGTTAGCATTTATGTTTTTGTAGAGTGGATTGCTGGTTTTCACCATGCTTAATCACAACAAACACATTAATAAGATATATTTACATATTTGGGGGTGTTCGTACCCCTGTTGTTCATTTGTAAAATATGCAATGTGTAAATTGTTGCACAAAAGATGCAAAAAATATTATGTACACAATTTCTGCTATGATCGGCATGCAGTGTTTCAACATGCTGACAGATGAATAGTCTGATGTTTATATCTGGGACAGATGTGCTGGAAGCATCTCTACCTGCACGTCCACATGAGCCATGAGCACAGCGAAGTTGGTGAGGTGTGTGCAGGAGCAGGTGGTGTGTGTTCGGTTTGTTCCCAGCAGCCGGCAGTCCTGCGTCGACCAGAAGCCCGTCATACTGCGCTTCGAGTAGCTCCAGAACGAACAGTTGGGGTTGAAATTCTCCTCTGACTGCTGGAAGACAGAGAAGAACAAACTGCGTCAGAGAGGAAAGCAGCAAAACACACGACATAAGTGAGAATAAGTGTTACACTCAGCGTCCAAAACATTATTACTGAGCATGAAACTGAAGGATGGATGTGAAAGACTAAACTGGATGACTGGCATTTTATTTAGTCATTTTACCTACTTTGCAAAGACAATAGAAGTAATTATGAAATTACACACAAATGTACTTAAGTGGGTAACAAACACTCTATAGTTCAGCTTCTTTAATTGCATGCAATATGAATTTCTACTATAATAAAATTCAATTTAATTGCAATTAGGTGAAAAAAACAAACAAAAAACATGCAATTAGGTTTCTGAAAACAAACAACAGCAAATAAGTTACCTGAAATTAAACATTAAATGAAATAAGACATAAAAAACAGCTAGTTGCAACTAAGATAAAAATGGCTAATTAATAAAAAACTATAAAAATACAACATTAAATATAAAAAGCACAATTAAATACAGAATTTATACAATTAATAATTGAATTAATAAATTATAATTTATACAAAATATACATTAATAAAAAATAAAAATAAAAACTATAGACATATTTACCAAATAATAATAATAACAATAATAATAATAATAATAATAATAATAATGATAAATAATAAAAAATACAAAAAGGAATACAATATATATATACTATAATATAATCTCAATTATATATATATATATATATATATAGATAGATAGATATAGATATATAGATATATATATATATATATATATAGATAGATAGATATAGATATATATTTATAAGACAGCAAATACAGATTAATTTAGAATAAATTCATCAAACTAATCAATCTAGCCTTCATTCCATACTGTGGCCTCTAAACTACAATATTCAACCCAGACAGAATGATTTTATGCAGTTTGAAAAAATAAATAAAAATAAAATAAAATGAACAGGTTTCTAGGGAATGGATTTAAACTCAGGAACCTGGGGGCTAAAGCTTTATCAAATTAGCCAAAATCTCTAACAAACAGACACTGCGGGCGGCTGGCTGCTGGTATTCAGGAGAAATCTGTGGATTCCTTGTGGATTTGCCGATATCTTTCTCCTGTGAGCGAATCCTACACAAACAAACAGGAAACCATGTTTCCAGTTCTAATCGAGCCTGGAGGCAGAGATTCTGTGAGTGCGTACATATTTAGGTGCCTTTCAATAAAGCGCTTGGAGAAAAGTAATTCAAGCATAAATGCTGGTGGTGAGGGAATTATCAGATTTTCACAAGCAGAACTTATTTTATCATTATTATTATCATTATTTTTTTTTTCAATCGTGACATTGCAGGAAGGATGATAACAATAAAATTGGATGAGCCATTTAAACATAAATAAAAGTACAATAAAAGTAATAATGAAATTACATATCAAAAGTACTTAAGCAGATCACAAAACACTCTAAGGTTGAGCTAATTGTCTTTAATATGGATTTAAACTATAATAAAATGACATTTAATTGCAGTTAACATGCACATTGAGCTTCTGAAAATACTATTAAGTATATTAGTTTAACGTGTATTACTTCTATAATTAAGAGTACTTTTTACAGGGGTAAGCGTCCGTACACACAGAGTATGATAACTCTAAATTGATAATGGTAGCAATTTATTTTACAGTCCTGTTCCTCATGTACATACTATGTACATATTATAGCAATTACAATTACTATATAATAACTAGGTACTGAACCTACCCCTAACCCTACTCCATATAATTTCCTTGTATTACCAGAACTTTCTTAGATAAATACACTGTAAGTGCATTTGTAAGTACACATACTGTACACTAAAGTGCAACCAAGATAATCCTAATGATAGTTAGATTAATATCCACATCAATGCACAATATTGTTCTGTTTATCAAATATAACTTCAGTTATTCTACTAACTCTACGTAACTGTGCAACTATAGGTCAACTAGCAGTCATTAGTATACTATCTGCTTTACATCTGTTAACACTTTATTTTGATTTAACTGATTGTGAGTAACTTTGTCATGTATTTAACTAACCCTAACCCTAACCCTAACCCAACAGTCTACTCACAGATTCCTAACCCGTCTAATCACAGCCGAGTTTGTGTGGTTTGTGTAATCTTCTGGGTGTGTCTCATTAAAATGCTTGGAGAAACATAATTCAGGCATAAACGCTGGTGGTGTGACTGAGAAAGCCACTGTTAAACCCGCTACGATTATTTCAAGGAATTTCCTCAGAAAAATGATGTTTTATTCTGACAACCAGTCTCTCAGTGAATGCACACGGCTCCTTACCTGAATATGTCTCACGGTGAATATGACGGGGTCGGACAGGTAGACTTTGTTACTGTCTTTATTGATGGCTGCTGTTATGACGGGAGAGTTGACGATGACAGAGTAGTTTGTGTTTAACGTCTCGCTGCTGAACTTCATGCTGGCGTTTTCAGTGGACAGATATGAACCCAGATGCTTGTACAGCACAAACGCCATCCGGATCTCCCCTGAAAGACAGTCCGGCTGTTAGTTTTCAGCATTATTATTGTTAAGTTCAGTTGTTTCAGTTTAGAAGTATTTGGCTACTCAACAGAAGCTGATAAAAGACTCACATTTGAGAGAATCAAACACGTTGGTCAATCATTAACAGAGGCTTGGTGCAAAATGCCACCAAATCTGAGAAATATGCAGTGTGGCCTGAATACTCCCCTGTAAGAGTTTGTTCAGGATATTTAAAACATATGCACACATGCAAGAGCACAGTTTTCCCCAAATAAAAGCATTACTGCAAATGTGATACTGATTTTATACTATAGTTTAGCAATAAGGCAAAGCTATTCTTAACATTTTAGACACAATATTGTATGTTTTCATTCTATTTCACAAGCAGAAATAGCTCCAAACATAGCCACAACAGAACCGTTGAACACTGTGTTTTGTTACTGAATGAATGTTTCAAATGAATCAGGTGTGTCAATGATTCAATGACTCGCTTATTATAACAGTCACTTGTTTTATATTTAAAAAATAAATGTCATATTTAGAATGATATTTTAAAGCATGCCTCTTATAGCATTATTCGTGTAATTGTAGTGTAAATGCATTCATGGCATGTCTGAGCTGCATCAAACAGTTTGGAGTGTATAGATTTTTTTTATTTTTAATTATTTATTGATTTATTTTTTGAAAGAAGTCTCTTCTGCTCTCCAAGGTTGCATTTATTTGATCAAAAGATGTATCAAAAAATGTATGCCCTTATAAAAAACCTCCTGGAAACGACTTTATGTAGGCAAATATTGGCTCTAAATGTAAAAGTTAATTTCGAGAAATCGTTTGTTAGATCAGCCACCTGCCTAAACCTTTACAAGCTACAGTGACAGTATAACAAAGGAAAACTGGTTAAATGTGCCGTTGAACATGGCCTGATGGGGCATACCGGGGTTCAGCCGCACGTTCACTAAAAACTCTTCATTAGCACATCACAGAGAGTGAGCAGACTCCATCTCCAGCTGATCGAAGCACTGTTTCAGCCGTTATATTAGAGGAAAAGAGCAATGAAGTGAAATAATTTAAGCTTTGATTAGATGGGATTCGGTAGATCACGTAATGAATACATAACACCCATAATGCTTTGTTCCTCTCGGCAGCATTTACTGAGAGCCACAAAGGTTCAGAGCGAGCAAGAAAAAGGGAGGGAAAAAAACCCTAACCGCAGAGTCGATTTGATTCAGCTTTATTGAAATGTCATTAGTGCTTTACTGCCTTCTTTGACAGAGCTACAGTTCTGCTCGTTATTTTCACATCTCACTTGTTTTTTTCGTGAAAAGAACTGAAAAATCCCCCCACTGCCTACTCCCTGTCACGTCTGGATCACTGACTCACAAGAAAACAAAACATTTTTTTTTTCGTGATTATTGGTGCTGGCCTGTTTGTAACAAGTGTTTGTTCGCAGGAAGAAAAACAGGAAACCAGTTCACAAAATGGGAATAAGTTTAGAGGATCTCTACTTACGTTTATGCATTTAGCAAACGCTTTTATTCAAAGCAACTTATATTGGATTCAAGCTAATTATATTTTTCACCAGTATGTATGTTCACTGGGAATTGAACCCACAACCTTTTGTGCTGCTAACACAATGCTCTACCACTGAGCCACAGGAACAAGTATAGATTTTATTAAGAGTTTGAATTTGAACAAATAGATGAAATAAAATAAGGTCAAGGTTTTTTTTCAGTTTAGTTTATGTATATTTTACGGTTTTAATTTTTAGTTTTACTTTATTTATGCTGATTTTTACTACTTAAACTTAAAAATAAGAAATGTTGCCTTGACAAGTATTTAAAATGAAATACTAAAGTACTTCAAATGAAATAATAAAATACTACTACTATAATTATTATTATATTTATTAGTATTATTATTAGTACTATTATTACGTATTATTAATTTATTTATTTATTCATTCATTTTTATTTCATTTTACTTTATGTAAAATATTTAGTTAAATTTTAATGATTTGTCATAGATTTTAGTTTTAGTTTATTTTAGCTTTTTAAATCAAACTAAATGAAAAGACGAATGTCTTGAAATTTTTTTAATGTTTATTTTGATTCTAGTTATCACTATGGAAATGATAAATATTGCATTGGCAACTAGTTATATATTATTTCATTTACTAATAAATTATTATTAGTAGTAGTAGTAAGTAAAAGAAAATGACACTAAAAGGAAACTGTGTGCTGGCAAATGGTTTTATTTGATTTGATCTTAGTGGTAACACTTTAGAATAAGGTTCCATTAGTTAATGTTAGTTAACTACTTTTGTTAACATGAACTAAGCAAGAACAATCCTTCTACAGCATTTATAAGTCTTAGTTCATGTTAATTTCAACATTTACTAATGCATTATTTAAATCAAAAGTTGTGCTTGTTAACATTAGTTAATGCACTGTGAATTACCATGAACCAACAATGAATAACTGTATTTTCATTAACTAACATTAACGAAGATGAATAAATACAGTAATAAATGTATTATTCATTGTTTGTTCATGTTAATTAATACATTAACTAACATTAACTAATGGAACCTTATTCTAAAGTGTTACCATCTTAGTTGATTTCAGTTCCAGCTAGTGTCAGGTACAGTCTGACCGTCTTATGACCCATTTCTGTACCGTTTCTGCCGTGTTGTTTGAGCGTGTTGGCTGACAGGTGGATGGCGTTTCCCTGGCCTCCCGTCTGTGGAAACTTCAGATCGGGAAGATTTCCGTCTGTGCTCATCCTCGCCACCTCCAGCTCTAAACAAAGACACAAACACACATGCACACAGTTAAACCATAAAAATAATCCACACAATGAATGACAAGTGAGGATTCTGGCAATAACACACTCCACAGAACTGAACTGAGGTCTTCTGAGTTTAGAAGTATAATGTAAAAGGACTGTTTTACACGTGTGCTCCATCCCACAATCTTCTGATTGCATACAAACATTGTGTGTGAGGAATTTAAAATGTAATTCACAGAAAAGCTTGATCTCTATTTGGTGTTCAATAAAACTGTAGCAATGTCCAATTCATAAACAAATCATTCTTTTGAACAGATGTTTTTTATTCAATGAATCATGGAATCTGACTGATTGAATCACTAGCCAGACTAATACAGTTCTCAAGGTCTCAAGTTCTGTTTGTGCATCTGTGGATTACAGAGCTAGATTCATCTGATGATTGACTCGATCTGGATCATTTAGTTCTTCCAAACACATCTCAGTTGTTCTCTTAGCAACAGGTCCGTAAGACCAAACTTACATGGAAACAGGTTTATGTGACATAAATAGGATTGAACTGCGGTGATACAGTGGTACTTGAAGTCTGTCTCAGCTGCTGCCTCTGTCTTACAAGAGCACCCTGCTGCTTTCCATTCACAGCCAGAACTTTTATAATTTTTCTCTTTCAGCCAATGCTCCTTCATGACAGTACTTGAACAAAGAAGAGAAACTTTGACAATGCATATTTTAAAACGCAACGATGCACGACATTGAAGCGTTTGCGTCACATACTTACGTAGAGTCTGCAATTTGAATGGAGAATGAAACTCCTGCTGTGCTGTTTGCACAAATCAGAGCATCTCGCGCTGTCTGAGATTTCAACAGTGATTCAGCGCAGCTCTCTAATCAAAGTGTGAATGCACTGACTCACTGCATCAGCGCCAGGCCTGCAGCCTGATTTTGGGGCGTTCATAAACATGCTTTCAGAGAAGCTGAAAAGAAGTCAGCCACAAAATCCCCCAGCATTTACACAAACACTTATCAAACCAAAAATTAGCATAAAAAATCCCAAGAGAGACTCTAATTCGGTGACGTGGCGGTGCGGGCCTGCTTTCCACCGCTGCAGGTATTCGCCGCTGACAGGACAAAGGAGAACAATGAAGAGCGGTGGGCAGAACCAGACGACTACAGCTTGCAGGAAATACTTTTTTCATTCTTCCCGCGTCGCTGTGAAAAGCTTAAGACTGCAAACAGCAGGCCGAGACGCTGTTGTGCCTCGAGAGAAATCAAAAGCCGGTTAAAATAACACGTTAATCGCCCCAAATCTGCTCGCCAGATTATGAGCGTGAGGACAAACACGCTTTTCGAAATCTAAATACAATGGCAAGAATTTTTTTTTAAGCACATTATATTGAACTGAAGGAGGAGGATAACACCCACTTCAGGGTAAGTTGGCAAAAGATGAGCATCCATTCTCACACACAAACAGGCTTTTATTTCCCCAAACGACTGTGTCATCAACACTATCATCAGATGGCAACGCCGCTAATCTTCTCTCCATTCTCCACATGGCGTGATGTTGGCACTCTGCATCGTCTTAAAGGGATAGTTCGCACAAAAAACATAATGGAAACCCGTATGACTGTCAATCTTCTGTGAAACACAACAGGAGATCATCTGAGGAACATTCAGAGAGGTGTTGAGCTTCAAAATGAACAAAAAACTGAATAAAACAAGCCTATGTGATGGTTCAAGTTTTCTGGAGCCGTATTAATGCTTTGCGTAAGCACAAGACCAACATTTAAGTCATTAATTAAGTCAACGTTCTATTGATTTATGTTTTTGTGCAGTCAAACGTACAATCCAGGACCACAGGAACAATTTACATGTGGTGATATTTCTGAAAAATGATTTTATGTTGCATCTTGCAGTTTCATATAGTTGAAATGTCCAGTAAGTGGTGCTAAAAGTGTGTTCAGTTTCATCCAAAACTGACAAAGGTTAATCTGGCAATGTTTACGCTGGTTGTTGTATGTATCTCAACTGTTTGGAAATGAAATGCCTGATTGAGTGTTTTAAGGTCAATACTTTATCAGGTATTAAAGGGGTCATATGATGCGATTTCAAATTGTCCTTGCTCTTTGGAGGGTTACAAGCTCTTGGTGCATAAAGAAGAATTGTAAAGTTGCAAAGACTAAAGTCTCAAATTCAAAGAGATATTCTTTATAAAAGTTGAGACTTGTGCTCGCCCCCTAAAATGGCTCGTTCTAACGTGTGTCTACGTCACTGTGTGGAAAGATTTACATAACACTGCCCAGATGTCCACGCAAAGAAAGAACGTGTAACTTTGATTCTCGCTGTTGCCACTGCCATGTTTTGAAGACACTGTGTTTTGTTGTGAAAGCGAAAATACTTAGTCTGGTCTTTCAAAAGAGGACACAACTAGAAATCAGTGTCTGTTCCTATAAAGTGGGGCAGTTCCAACTTTGCAAGGAAAGTCTGGTGCTTCTGACTCACGGCCTGTAAGTACGTTTACATAATTAAAGGATTTGCCACTGATGATTCAAATGCAAGTTTTAAGCAGTGTAGATTAGCACTTGTTTTTTGTCAGTTCTCTGATCACTGACAAAAAAAAAGTCTAAGTCATTATAATCAGTAATTATGTCCACACTGGAAGCAACAAATGCCTCGTTTGTAATGGGTTTTATTGGTTGTGTCTCATCTTGCCACAGTGTGGTGAGGGGCGTAACATTTCCGTCACGTGCTTGAGGCATTCAGCCAATCAGGACTCACTGGATAACTGGCCAATCAGAGCACACCTCTCTTTTCAGAATGATGAGCTTTGTAAAAATCAACACGTTTCAGAACTGCAGGCCATAGAGGAGAAACAGTAATGTACAGTATGTGGAAAATAATGTGTTTTTGAACCTTTAAGCACATTAACACATTACATTACACCAAATACACAAAATAATGTTATTTTTAGCAACATCATAGTGTATGAACCATTTAAATAGCATACTTTCTACCCTAAACCTAACCAAGAAGAGTTAACAAAATAATTGTGTTAAAAATTAATTTGTTGAAGCAACTGTGTAATTTTACATAACATAATATTATACAAGGAACTGCTTGAGAATATGTCTTTATTAAGCCTGTGTAATCATAATTTGATAATTTGAGGAATAAAATTGTTGTTTTACAGCCACTAGTGTTCACTTGAGCTATAAGCTGCAGTGAATTGTATGTGCACATTTTATTATTTTAGCAAAAATATATGTAGAGGTGGCAACAGCGCTTTAGATGCATTGTGACAAGTTTAACATCAAACATCACTGGTTTTTGCATGTGTTGGGTGAATAATGCTTTTTGAAGTTTGACTATATACACTGTAAAAAAAAAAAAAAAAAAAAAAAAAAAAAAAACAATTCTAACGTAAACAAATAGACTATTGGAGTGCTTTACAAAAAAATGTGTTACCGTCTTTTCTATGAAATCAATTGTGAATTTCTGAGTAAAAACTGTTTGGACCCTGTATTTATGGAAACAGCATCTCCTTGTGTGTTCCACAGAAGAAAGAGTATGATACCAGTCTGAAATGACACGAGAGCATGTAAACTTTTCCATTTCGGCTGATCTATTCCTTTAACTGAAGGCTGCTTTTAGTCTCGCTGGTGTCGGTGACGGATTCAACAGCCCCACGGGGCAAACAAACCGTACAACGCTGCAAACTAACCCCATCAAACAGAGCCTGAAGGTCTGCTAAAGGTGTCACAGCCCGCAGATTAATCATCGCGCAGCAAGGAAGATATAAAATAACCCTCATAAAAAGTTTGTCGGGAGGGACTCCCTCCCCCTGCATAGCCAAGCTCAGAATCCCTTAATATCAGGATAAATCGCATGCCAGACACGATAAATTCAGTTTTATTAATTCCCAAAATGCGACCATCTCCGCAGAGAGACGGCAGACCTACATTCTGGAGCTTCCATGGCAGCCAGACCACATTAAATCCCCGTCTTTAGGAAGAGGAGATGCATCCGCTTTCATCCCAGAGGAACACACACACACACACACAGCCTGATCTCAGGAATGCTGGCATTCACACGGTGATATTCACAAACAGATGCGGGCGGGACAGAATAACGTGGGCGTCCTCAAAACGTCTCGTCTGATTCCTCTGCGGGCTGAGAAACACATCGTAAACGACACTAAATTATCGCTCGGAGCATATGCTCACTCAGCCTTTCGTTTAACAACGCTTAATTACGCCTTCCAGTGAATGAAATAAAACGATTCGCACACATAAAGGAGTCAAATGTGGCACTGATTTGAGGTTCTCTGTGATGAAAGCAGGTTTATCGATGTGTATCAGAGCTGCTCGGGTTCAAGGATGCTACTGATAACTGGATCTTCTGATTTAAATTTATTAAATTAAAATTACATGTATGCATTTAGCCACTTACAGTGCATTCAGGCTATCAATTTTTACCTAAACAATCAGAATCAAAAACTAATGCTTTCCATGGATAAGGCACATATTGGTGTCACCGAAATATAATAAACAAAAAAAACCTCCATAAAAGTCCACCTTTATTTTTTTTTATTTTTTTTCATTTTTTAAAAAAGGACATATAATATATTAATATATATATATATATATATATATATATATATATATATATATATATATATATATATATATATATAATTTTTCTTAATGCTTTTTAATTCATGTGAAATGTAAATCACAAAATAATAAAGTTAATTATTTCTATAATTTATGGAAAACACAAATCACAAAATTATCAAGATATTTACTTATTTGTTATTTATTTTATTTTATTGTATTTTTTTGAAGATTAATATTTTGTACGGCTATTTTTTGAAAAAATAATTACACAATGAAATGATCCAGCAAATATATTTTCTTTCATTTATGGGAAATATAGATGTCAAAATGTTTTTTTTTTTTACTGTGATTTATGACATATCTATAATATAGTATCAATTATGCAAAAATATTAAACGCAAATATATATATATATATATATATATATATATATATATATATATATATATATATATATATATATATATATATATATATTTGTTGTAATCCATAAGAAAAAATGAAGGACAAAATGTCAATCATTTGTATTTATGAGAAGAATATAAAATAGTGACAAAATATTGTTTTCTATAATTAATCTATAATTAATCAAAAATATAAATTATCAAAAACATAAATGATCAAGCATTTTTTTCTGTAATTTATGGGAAAAATAAATCACAAAATGATAAAGCAAATTTTTTACTCTGTAGTTTATGAGAATATAATGTCAAAATAATCTTGCAAATACTTTTTTTTCTGTAATTTGTGAGAAATATTAATTATATGTTTATATAATTGCATACTGTATATGGATATATAAATATTTTTCTTTTATTTAAGACCAGTGTTTGGAATAACGGCGTTTAAAAGAACGGCGTTAGGTAACGAAGTTATTTTTTTCAGTAACGCGGTAATCTAACTAATTGCTTTCCCTGTCGTTATAACGCTGTTAACATTACTGGACGTTAAAAGTGGTGCGTTACTATGCATTGATTTAATGAACAATGCAATCCAAATGGACCCCTGGCTCACACAGCGAGTGAGCAGGTGGGTTAATAACGGGTGGTGATTGGCTAAGGCAGAGTCATTTGTTTCATGGTAGCCGATCAGAGTCAGTGTTTTTACGGCAGGCGGCGTCAAACAACCACAGACACACACGCACGCGAGATTCGCAGCAGCAGCAGAGATGGCGAGTCAGGAGCAATCCGATGAAAAGTTGGCATTTTCAAGGTGAAGATATAAGCACTACTTAAAATACATTGTGGTCAAAGGCAAGAACGTGCATGTAATGTGTACATGTAATGTGTGACACACGCATCTACAAAGCTAGTGGCCAAAAACACTTTTCTTACAAAGATAATACTTGAAGTGCAGGATAAAACTCTTGCTGTCTGTTGACGTGCAATAAATATTGAAAGTTATGTATGAACACCTGTCTGTTCTACTCATTTTAACTGACTTGTGGAAACTGTTCCAAAAAAAAATAAATAAATAATAATAATATTATTATTTGACATAGGTTATAGCAACTTTTTACAGTAACGCAAATAGTTACTTTCCCTGGTAACGAGTTACTTTTATTATAGAGCAATTCAGTTACTTACTCAGTTACTTTTTGATACAAGTAGTGAGTAACTATAACTAATTACTTTTTTAAAGTAACGTTCCCAACACTGTTTAAGACGCATAAAAATGCTAAGCACCTCATTCCTGACCACTGTTTGGAGGAAGAGAAGTCTACGAAGCATCCAAGAGAAAAAGAGCTAATGAAGTCTTTCATGTATGATTGTGTATATTTGTCTGTACAGTGACTTTCATTAGCAGGGAAGGTTTCCACCAGCAAGGTCAAGGGCACGTGTTGGATTGATGAAGAATGCATGACTCACGGATGTTTTCGGTGTTTTCCTGCACCACGTCGGTCTTCAGCAGGTTGTCTGCGAGAACGAAGGCGCCCTGCTCGACAGTGTCCAGCAGCATGGTGGCGGCTCGCAGCTGATCTCCGCTCGACAGCTCCATCCATGCCTCCCTCGCTTGTGGCTGCAGCAGGTTATTCACCGTCTCCACCATCGCCTGCGCCCAAGACAGAGACACCAGAACTCTTAACATCCTCAAGAAACACTACTGACACCGAAAGCCCTTCAGAGGGACGTCTGTCAGTGCAGTGCTACAAACACAAAGGCATTTCTGATAGATGCATCATGATGAACAAATCTGTGTATGCATGCTTAGTGAATGAGAACCAATGAGAGGAAAAGATGTGAACCTTGATTTCCAGGAAACCACGTTCAGAACATAACATGACAAATGGTACCACACACAAACACACACACTCTCTCTCACACACACACACACACACACACACACACACAAACAGAGTCAGTTAACACGTGGCTCTGGTTTCTGCTATGCTGGATATCAAGTTGTTGAGATCAGTGAGCAGCGTAAGAAGCGTATGCTCAGAAACACAGATCTACAGCTGTGTCCGATCGTTCAGCCTTTTAATAATGTTTAACCCCCATCATCAAAACCTCATCACTCCACTCAACAGCAGCACTGCCAATTAAACATTTAAAAGCTACGGGCCAAAAGCGCCGCGGGAATGCTAATCAGCCCAAGCCTAAACAAGTGCGGCCAACGATCTCCAACCTCACGTTAGACACATTAGACCGCCGATCAGCGCTGACCTCATGGATCCTGATCAATAGAGTATGAAAGAGAAAAGAAGAGAGAAGAGAAACTTACAGGCACAGAACTGATTGTGCATTTGTGTGTTTATGTCAAACAGCGCTGCTGCTGAAAGAACAGATCAACTAGACACAAAACCTGCCATTAAGTCATCCTTTTTTCCACTGTACATCTCTTTTTTCACACAAACGATGCTTTGTGAAACTTCATGCTTAAATGTTAAATGTAAATCTGCACCTCTTAAATCTCAGTCATGCCAAGTTGGCAATATATATATATATATATATATATATATATATATATATATATATATATATATATATATATATATATATATATATATATATATATATCAGTTTTAGTTCATTTGTTGGTATTTTTTTAGAAAAATAAAAATGTAGGTTTTATTTTATTTTTCATTTGTATGTATTCAGCTAGTAGTTTTAGTGCTTTAACTTAACCAATGAAGATTTGAAATGCTGCTGTCTGTCACACTTACAGACCCTTTTGTTATATTTTCTTCCCTCATGTGCTCCCTGAACCTAGTTTCGGTTCCCCTTGATCGTGTCTTTTGATTCACCTGTGTAAAATTAATTATATTTATTTGCCTAGGTATTGAAGTTCCTGTCTATTCAGTCTGTCAGTTATTGCTGAATGTTTCCCTGTGTATTAGACCTTCTTCATCTTGTGGATTAGCACTAAAAGGATCTGTTTATATATTCTTCATTGTGCCTGCGTCCACCCAACAGCAGGAGTGGCCCATTAACTGATTATTTATAATAATTTGTATTGATCGTTTGTATTGATATCTCAGATTTATTTTAATGAAAAGTGCTATATTATACTATATTATATATAGTTTCTTTTTTCCTTTCATTGATAAAACAGTCGAACGAGCTGTGTTCAACCAAGTCTCTGCATTTCTCACACAGAACAACCTCCTTGACAGCAACCAATCAGGCTTCAGAAGTGGAAATTCAACTGAGACTCCGTTGCTCTCAGTTGTTGAAGCTCTGAGACTGGCAAGAGCAGAATCCAAATCGTCAATACTCATCCTGCTTGATCTGTCCGTTGCTTTTGAAACGGTTAACCACCAGATGCTCCTATCAACCCTACTGGCAAAGGGCATCTCAGGAACCACACTTCAGTGGTCTTACCTATCAGATAGGTCCTTCAAAGTATCTTGGAGAGGTGATGTGTCCAAGTCACAACATCTAACTACTGAAGTGCCTCAGGGCTCGGTTCTTGGACCACTTCTCTTCTCTGTCTACATGGCATCATTAGGTTCTGTCATTCAGAAACATGGCTTTTCATACCACTGCTATGCTGATCACACTCAACTCTCATTCCATCCTGATGATCCGACGGTAGCTATTCGCATCTCAGCTTGTCTAACTGACATTTCTTCCTGGATGATGGACCATCACCTTCAACTCAACCTTGCCAAGACAGAACTGCTTGTGATTCCAGCAAACCCATCGTTTCATCACAATTTCACCATCAAGTTAGGCACATCAACCATAACTCCTTCAAAAACAGCTAGAAGTCTTGGAGTTATGATTGATGATCAGCTGACTTTCTCAGACCACATTGCTAAAACTGTCCGGTCCTGCAGATGTGCTTTATTCAACATTAAGAAGATCAGGCCCTTTCTTTCAGAACATGCAGCACAACTCCTTGTTCAAGCGCTTGTTCTGTCCAGGCTGGACTATTGCAATTCCCTCTTGGCAAGTCACTTTGTATAAAAGTGTCTGCTAAATGAATAAATGTAAATGAAAATGTAATGTAATTTATATAGTTTTCTTATTATATTATATAGTTTTCTTATTAAATTATAATGTGAATAAAATTGTTAATATTTGAAGTTATAGTTACGTTGCGCTTGTTTGACATTTATAATTCTATATTTTAGTTTTGAAGATTTTATTAAAAAAAACAAAAAAATAAAAAAAATAAAAAACAGGCCTTCGGTTAATATGCCAGTATTGTATGCATCCTAAATGCATTTAATTAATATTTTCACACTTTTAGTGATAATGTTACAGCATTATTGAATCACTGATGACTTTCTTGAAATAATTCCGAAGACTGAAGTGTGTTTTGATGCTTTGGATGAGTTTGAGTCACACACACACACCCACACACACACACACACACACACACACACACACTTGTCATTAGCGCACTAATCTACTGTTGCTCTGTGTGTGAGCGCTGAAATGTTTCTGTAATCCGCGGCAGCTCTGAACCGTCTCAGGCCGAACTGAACCGGTCTGTCTCGCGGCTTACACAGGTTCGATCCTCCCGTGAGCAGCTTTAGCAGCACCTGACCTCAGATCTTCACAAAGCCCGGCGGGAACGCCAGCAGATTAAACACTGATCCCAGGTCAGGCTGCCTGAGCTCAGAGATCAGAGTCAGTTCTCTACAATTCATTCATACAATGCATATTCATACAGAAAACATTTGGTGCTGATCGCAGGTTCACAGTCAATTTAAACGAGTGCTCTATGAGTCAATGCAGATGAGATGAATGCATGTGGATTGTGAGGAGATTTGTGATGCAGATGAGCCGATAAGAGCTTGCTCCGACACGATGCAAGTGAGGTGATTTAAATGTCTGCTTTATGAGCCATCATACAAAATAAAATAAAAATGAATAACTAAAGCAGAAAAAACCCCAGAGAAAACAGAGATACAATTTCCCTAATGTAGATCAACAAGAGCTAATTCCCAACTATTAATAAAAATAAAAATGACATATTTAGCAGCATTTAATCTGTACAGAAATATATCTTCTACGACTTGCATAACCAAAAATTAATAACTAAAACAGAGCTACAGAGTAAATCTCTCACCAAGAAATGTCTCAATTCGCTCCAAAACACAAACAAAATAAATATATCGATTTTTTTAATGATATTATTTACTAATACTATTAATACCAATAATCATAATGTATAAATTATTAACTATTATTAGCAGTAGTACAAGTAATAATAACAATAACAAAAATGTTTTATTATTATTAACTAATTAATAATTTGCACATTCTGCTAATTATTAGATTTTCTTTCCATTATATTTAATATTATATAGCATGTGTTTTCACATACTGTAGCAGCGGAAAAGTGCGCAAGTGTCACGAAAATAATATGACAACACAAGACATCTTAACGGCCCTAAGAATAGGCCGTGTATACTGTACGCTCTTATTGTGTTCCTCCAGTCATTCTCAGACAGTTCACCTGACAGCTTCAGCCTCACATTTTCAGCAGCACAGGTGTTCAGTGTATGTCGGACACAGAGGACTGAATCATCATCAGCATCATCATCATCATCATCACGTCACACAGCAGCAGAGAGGAGGAAGAAACCAGAAAGTCCAACAACTCCTGAAATATATCTGTTTCACATTCTGCTCTCGCTCATCTAGATGGTCCTTCCCATACATACAAATGACTTCCAGACTGCATTACAACTCGTGTGTGTGTGTATGTGTGTGTGTGCGTGTGTGTGTGTGTGTCGCTGATCAATCTGATATGAAAGGCAGAAAACTCATATTGTGTTTTTAATACAAGTTCTAATTTTAAAACACGCATTGCATGCGCTCTCATGCTGTGCATAGAGACACCGGCTCGACTCATATTGCATTTTTCCAAAGACGTACAGAGGAAAAGTAAGAAGTAAACGCATGTGTGTTTCCAATCAGATTTACTGCAGTAGGAAATTCATATTGTGCTTTCTGTTTCATCCAGCTTTAATGTTGAGCATTTAGATCTCAGATCAACCTGTAATGCCCTTTTTTACAGAGTTAGGAAATAAACTCTTTTTTTGACTGTGTGTGTGTGTGTGTGTGTGTGATCCTGGCTTACAGACAGCACTGATAAAGCAGCGGATGATCTGTTCGTCCGTCTCTCGTTCAGAATCATCACACTGGCTCAAGGAAGGTCACGTTCATCTTTAAACATCACATCCTGTTAAACACTGATTCTCCATTAAAGTCCCGTCAGACACACACCAGCCGGCGCGTGCCAAACCACAGCAGTCCATCTCTGACAACACTGTCGATCGAGCTGTGTGTCGAGGAGAAATGAGCTGCTACATTTCAAACCCATCAGACTGACTAAACTTAACATCCTAGCAACTGCATAGCAACAGCCTGCATTTAAAAAATAAATAAAACAAGAAAGTATGGCTGGCTTCATCCAAAAACAGAAACATAAGCAAAATATTTAAAATCTACTTGGCTAGTAAAAAAAACCTGATTTGACCGTTTAAAGTCAGAGAAGAAAAGAAAAAATGGGGAATTTGTACATATTTCTATTTGCTTGCTTGTATGGCTGATGAATTGTAAACCATTTACACCAGTGCATACATTTGCTTAGTATTACTGCTTGAACATGCTCTTACTCTCACAGGATGTGTTTAGGCAAATACAAACACATAAAGCAGCTCTCAGCATCGTTAAACCATTTGTTTATCAGTTAATAATTTATAATACTGAACAGCAGCAGCATATAAAACACGTGACACAAGTGCTGCTGAGGTTTTAAACACATCTGTGAATGTCAGACTGTAAACTCAACTCATTTGCATTTGTATGGTCACTTATGTATCTATTAATGCAGCAGTGTATGAAGGATCAGAAAAACATATTCTGTGAATTCATTTTGAATCTCATCAGCCTCTTCACAATACGGCCTTGGTTTTAAATTGTGATTCATGAAGATACTTATATTTAATAAATATCAGTCAATCAAGCATTAGTATCAGAATAAGTATAACTAAAACATTGTTGCAGCAGTGTATACTGGATTTGCTGAGACATTATTGATCACTGAGAGTTTGTGTGATCAAAAGACTATATATATATATATATATATATATAAAGTCTCTCATTTTTCTCAATTCTGACTATTTTTCCACAGAATTGCAATTATGAGTTATTTTTATGTAGCTTTTATCCTTTTTTTAGCTGCCTCCTTCTGAAGCTTTGTTCTCAATGTAATTGCTCGGGGAAAGAGCAGCAAGACATTCTTCACAATTTCTCCTTTAGCAATCCTAGTATCAAAGAAAGTCCCACAGGTCAAGACTAACATCATTTGATCCTGATTGCAGTTTCCGTTTGAGCAGCTTTTCAAGCACAACAGAAAACAGATGCATATAGAAGTGTATAAACACATTAATATCTCTGCATTCAGCAGATGCTTTTATAGACGTATCAACGACGTCTGGCAGCATCCAATATCACATTTAACAGTGATGGAGGAATGAATCAATCTGTTCTCGTCATTGCTTTATTTAATTATATTCCCCATATTCTCAATAATAACCTTGTGTGTAAACTGTAAAAGAAGGTATACAGGCTGAGAAATACACAGAGTATTTCTGTGGAGAACGCTGTAACGCTCTCCAGACTCATCCTCTTCTCTTTCTTCAGAACAACAGCGGCTCAGTTTGTTGCAGGTCGTTTATTGATTGTGAAGGGCATCGATAGTTTAAACATCAAACCCATTTCCCCTCAGTAAAGCACACTCTGTACCTGTAATGTACACTGAGCTTTGGTTTCTGAACACAGCGCTAGGAATCTATTCTGAACGCCGGATCAGGTCGAGGATCGATCCATCACCGTTATTAATAAGTCAAACTCTGCTCTGGAGCACACAACTATAATAATCTTCCTGAACGACTGTTTTTCTGTGCACAACGTCTACTGAGCAGCGAAAGCAGATCCACTGATTCTTAACATCTGGAATAACTTTTCTGATTGCTATGTACAGTATGAGATGTTTTCTGACAAACATAACACACTGAGTGTTAAGAAAGAGTTAGCTAGGAGTTAGGTGTGATCTTTTCATGCTTGCTTAAACTAAACTTGAGTTCAATTTACTAAAAATGGACAAATATGTCATTAATTGTTAAAAATTAATGGATTTTATGATACATATACACTGCTGTTTAGAATTGGTAATGTTTATAAGAGAAGTCTCTTCTGCTCACCGAGGCTGCATCTATTTGATTAAAAAGAGTAAAAACTATGAAATTATGATGATTTAAAATATCGTTTTTTATGTGAATCTATGTTAAAATGCAATATATTTCTGTGATGCGCAGCTGCATTTTCAGCATCATTCCTTCAGTCTTCAGTGTCACATGATCTTCAGAAATCAGTATAATATGATGATTTGATGCTCAAGAAACATTTCTGATTATTATCAACATTTTAATTGTCAGAATTATTTGATGTTTCAAAATTTTAAATTATAGCATTATAAATGTATTTACTGTCTTTTTTTTATCAATTTAATGTGTCCTTGCTGAATAAAAGTATTAATGTATTAATGTATTTCTTATATCATTTAGTATACAGGCTTTATATTTATCATTTCGATTGTTTATTTATGTTGACTATTAGCTCATAAACTGAATTCAGTGTTATTATTAATAACTTTAATTAAAGATTTTACATTTTAAACAAATATTAAAAATTAATTTTCATTTTAAATAAATGGACTAAAATGTCTAATTACTAATATTATAAGCAAAATAAAAAAACAAAAACAAAAAATAAATAAATAACAAACAAAACTAAATCGTAATATTAAAAAATCATAAAAACTAAAAGAAATGGCACACACACACACAAGAAAAAAAAAAAACTAAAAACTAAAATTAAAGTGAAACCTGAAAATATACAAATAAAACCTATTAAAAAAAATAAATAAATAAATAATAATAATATTAAATAACACTGGTTAAAACTAAATAACAAACACGGAAAATTCAACGGTTCAGTTCAAGTGAATGGAAGCCATCAGACAGATTCGGATTCACACTAGAAACACATTACAGATGAAGCGTCTTCAGCAGCAGTCATGAAGATCTCTAACACACGTCACATCCAACACACACTTCATCAAGTCTACTTGACCTCTGACGGGTCAAAACAGCTGTTGCTCAACAATCATCAAGTGCATGCTGGGAAGGCTGAGGGTCACATGACCTGACAGGGTCAGCAGCAGAGCAGATCTGAGAGCAGCTGTGCTTCTCAATCCTGGACACCTACAGCTTACAAACGTGACCTAAAACTAGTTTATTCAAAAGATAAGAAGCACAGCTGCTCTCACAGATGCAAAAACACAGAGTCACGGGTAATAATGAGGCCGAGAACAAAACTAGATCCTTCCCTAATAATACAATTAGGAGCTGACCGATAATGGCATTTGCTTTTGAAAATGCTGCGCTTGTGAAATCTTAAAAAAGTGTATTTTTGATAAACTGTACTCGCTGAAAGTGTAATATTAATGAAAGGCCACTTAAGTGACTTAAAGAGAGACACTTTTATGACTGAACACACTTTTGTATACACTTAAAAAGTGCATTTTTGTAATTGTGTCAAATTCTTTTAAAACTTTAAAATACATTTGAAATAATTGCGTTTTAAAAGGAATGTGTTAATGTGTTGGCTCACATACTAAAGCACATGTTTTACCATTTTAAATGTAGTGTGTTATGCAATGTTACATTTAACGTCAATATATGTTAAATCAACTAAACTGCACCTTTCAACTGGAATTATATCAAAGTATAGTTTACCTTAAATGCTTGTCAGTACATTCAGCAGTACTTTAATATATTTTCAAAAGACATAATTATGAAATTACATGTAAATCTAGTCAAATCCTACCTCAGTGGGTCAAAAACTCTTTAAGGTTGAACTAATTGCATTTAATGTAAACCCAAACTACTGTATAATACATTTTCATTTAATTGCAATTAAAAGTTCAGACTTAAGTATATAATTTCTGCACTAAAAGCATGCTAAAGTGCACTGCTTTTGACGAGTGTGTTCATGCGATCGTAGGCTGTGTTCGCTCATGCAAGCGTTTAAGAGCGAGTGGATTATTATTATGGGTCATTTGCAAAGGTGAAGGTTCAATTTGGTCAAGGCCTCACATGACAACAACATGACCTCACAAAAAAGAAAAGGAAAGAAAAGAAACAGGAGGAACATGAGGCGGGTGCGAATGAGGAGAAAAGCATGATAGCGGTGCAAATATAAAGAGGAAAATACCTGGACGAAATATCGACACGAGCGCTCCCTTTTCTGCAGCTGAAACCCAAAGAGAAGCGCTTTAGTAACAAGCAGAAAATACAAAGTCTGAAGGTCTTTCACACCGAACACAATGAAGCAGAGATGCTAACACTGTATCTCTATTATTTCATCTTTTATTGCATTATAGCTCCAGAGGAATCCATTGATAACTGCATTGGTGTTCAGTGTGAAAGAGCCTTTGGAAGAGCAGGAATCACATCCCACTGAACCCAGAGGAAACGAATCAGACTGAACAGAAACTTCAGGATGTCAGAAGAGAGACGGCCGCTGAAAGAGAAACTCAGCAAAAAGGAACTGGAAGGACATTATATGATAAATTCAACAACATAATAACATTCAAGAGTCAAAATACAGGTAAAATCAATAATTTCTTCATTGTGGGATCAGATGTTGGTTATAGTTGACACCAAATTCCTTCCAGACACTCTGAGGAGTCAATCTTAGTGCCTCCAGTGTAAATATTTGTCCTTTAATGGTACATATTTGGACATTTTGTAAAAGCGGCGTCCCAGTGACATCTTTTGTACCTTATATTTTTCTGAGAGTGGCATTTGAGAGTCGTTCAGTGTTGATAGTTATAATGGTTTCTACTTCTGTAACTTCACAGCTGACAGATCAGGTGCTGATTGAGTTTCAATAACATCAGAGAAGGGTTCATTTGAGTTCTGCGTGGCTTTAATGGTCATAATGAAAGATATGATGGATCATTTAACTCAGAGCTTGAAAATAAATGGAAAGGAAACAGGAACGTTCAAACTGAGTTCAAGAGTTTTCCCGGACAAACACCTCATGAGTTCTGAATGAGGGGAAAACTATTGTTTTATAAATATGATTACATACAGACTGTGACTTATGATTGGTTTTATCATGTTTCATAACTGCATAATGTGATGTGGACAGAATCTGGTTGTATCACGTCTGGTTATGACAGACTAATAATGAAACTAAAATTACAATCAAAACTGAAAGTATAAAAGCACACATTATATTAGTAAAACATCACTGCTTCAACATTGAAAAGGTATTGTAATTAGCATGTTTTGAATATTTGCATGCAAATAAAACTTAAACGAAAATGGGAAATGCTTCAACAGCATCTAAGTAAAAAATTCCTACTTTGATAATATATTATTAATAATAAGACTGATAAATAAGAATAGTAGCATCGCACTCAAAATCAAAACTTCAACAACCAAATTAAATAAGTTATAGTTATAGTATTAAAATTACTTAAAATTAAAATTACTGAAATAAAAAATAAATGAACGCTAAACAGGAAATTAAAAAAGACAAAATCATACAAAGAAATTGCAAAAATGTTAACTTCATAATATCAATAAACACTATGTTACTAGTTTTTAAATAAGACTAATTGAAATGCTGAAAAGGATAAATAAGAACAGTTGCATGCAATTAAAACTGCACAATTTAACCCAATATTTGTGTGTGCAAGGACCATTATTTATTGAATATTTCTCTGAAGATCCCTGATGAAGCGCATCACTCGTGAGGATGAGCTGAAGACGCCTCACACAGAGCAGTCGAAGCTCAGAGCAACCTGAGTTTAAAATTACCGCTTCGATTAATTATGATGAAGAGTGTGACGGCCTCGTCAGAAAGTGTGAGCACTGATCAACGTGAAGTCTGCAGAACTGTGGGTGGAAACCAAGTGTGAATAACTCAGGAGACGCGTGGAAACAGGTGTTTGTGCTCCACACTCTGAAAAATGACACTCCTCACAGACAAGTTAATTAATCTTGAGCGGTTCAGTGTCACCAGAAGAACCAAGATGATGGCTTTGATTCAACTGATACACGTCTACTTTGAATGCAGTGTAAGCCTCGGATAAAAGTGACACGTAGATTTTAATTAGGAACATATTACTCCACAGGAACCAGAAGCAGTGCTCTGAATGTGTGTTTGTGTGTGTGTGTGTGTGTGTGTGTGTGTGTGTGTGTGAGTGTGTGCGTGTGTGTGCGTGTTTGTGAGTGTGTGTATTTGTACGCGTGTATGTGTCTCTGTGTGTATGTGTGTGTGTGTGTGTGTGTGTGCACGCACGTGTGTGTGTGTGTCTGTGTTTGTGTTGTAAGGATCTAGCATTTACTTGCTAATGGATGGAGGAATTCAGGAGATTTTTGACCAAAAAATAAAATAAATAAAATAAAATAAAATCTTTAATTTATGCACTTTGATAACACAAGAAAAGGTCATTCATTAAAGGGTGTTTAAAATTTTACTTAAAATATATTATATTTAGATTATCTGAAGAAGTAAATGAATAACTTCTATCATCTACCATCTTGCAACAACATAAAAAACTACATTAACAAAAAGAAACAATCTATTTATTTATTTATTTATTTTTTGTAAATGAATGAATCGTGAATGAAGAACTATAAAGCTAAGAAATTAAGTATTTTGTTTAAATGAAATATTTTAAGCAAATGACAAAATACTAAGATTTTTACTAAGAAATTTTCTATAAATACTGAAAAGATGAACATAAACGCTCATTCAAATGTTAATAAATACTATTACAGTTTATAAATAATACCTCATTAAATTAATCAACAGCCTAAATGTTATTGGCCAACTATTTTATTTACTCTCCAAAGCCACGTTTTACTGGCACTCAGTTTCTTGTATTTTTCATTTTGGATCCTGTGTGTAATATTAATACACACACAATGTCTGAATGAACGGTCTTTGTTCTGTGAGTGTCTGAAGACAAACTACACACACGTCTGGAGAAAACAGCGTCAAAGCGAAGCTCTTTAACTCCGTGGAAACTTTAATAACGCTGATGATTATTCACGCCGCATAAAGTCCTCGGAGCGATAGGAGCCTCAGGACGGCGAGAGCTTCTCTTCACCAAACTTAAACCTATTTTTAAACAGACGTCTGACTGCGGGGAGAAACACAGGGGATCATTCATCCTGACAAACACGGACTTCATTAAAAAAACACCCACTGCTCTCCTCCTCCTGCGGCTCTCCACACCGACTGCGTCAAAGAGGACGCTTTATCTCTCCGCTTCTCTTCTGGTCAAGTCAAACAGTAATAATAATAATAATATTAACAAGTAGGGCTGTCGATTTATTGAAATAATATTGTGTGATTAATCACGCTAAAACCCATCCCACCCAGATCTGATCATGGTCTTACACTGATGCACTCGCTGATTATCATGATGCAGGACGACGGACTCTGTGATGACAATGTAGTTATATGATCTGAAATTCGAGATATGAGGGCAGAAAACGCCCTGTATGAGGTTTTGTCTTATTTATATCATATGACATAGTTTAGCAATATTACTTGAGTGTGAGTGCTGTTTTTCCGAATAATTGCAAATGTGATATTGATTTGATAATTAAATGAACAAGAAGTTAATATTGTGTTTCATTTTAGACACAGTATTGTGTAATTCCACCAAACAAAGCTGTGCTATCTCCTCCTAAAACCGTATCTTCTTTGATATTATCTCCAATACTGTTATTGTCTCTGTTATTATCTCCTATATTAGTATAATCTCTGTTATCATCTTCAATATGGTTATCTTCTCTGTTATTGTCTCCAATATGGTTATTTTACAGTCATTTTAGTCATTTGTGAATAGGGATCATTTTGACTTTATTGACGTCTAAATACGAAACTTTTCAAAAATGCAAAAAAAAAAAAAAAAAAAAAACTTTTCAGGTTTGAGTACATTGTTGTCATTGTTAAAGTTCCCCTAGTCACTGCACTCTTGTGGAAAAGAAGTATACTTTAGCATACTTATCATAAAAAAATACACTTTAAGTGTGAACGTATAAATTAAAATGCGGTATGAATTTTTTCAATAACATATACTGTCGTCAAAAGTACTGCTGAATGTACTAACAAGTATTTATGATAAATTAAATATGTAATTTACTAAAACATTACACAATACATACTGTAGATATTCACATACTGTATTATTATTACTGTACTATTAAGCACACTTTTTTTTCACAAGGGTGGATTTGCCCAAGCTTGTCAGGTTGGAGGCATCACATCTTTGAAAGACACTTAGCTTCGTTTGTTTTTGTGAAACTGAAGAACCTCAAGTTGTTTCTTGTGCTTATTCAATAAGAAAAAGAAAAGTCCAGTGTGCCTGTGATTATCAGTGTAACGCATTGAACAATCAGACGCTCATTATGACACGATACACAGATTGATCAGATTGGTTCTGCTCTCTTTCTTCTCACATCACTGAATCATTTCAGCTCAGATCGATATGTCATGTCCCTTTATTTATTTAACTGGTAAGCTGCAGGGTAATGAGCTTTGCGCCAGGTCCCAATCACCCAGTCAGGGTTTATTTTGTGAAAATAACCGGCTGACTGTACATCCATTACGGATGAGATAATCAGTCCGGGATGTTCTGACCTCACAGTCCAAACACGTTTGACACTCATCTCTGTGCAAGCATTGGCAGAAGCTGAGCAACCATTATATTGAAAGGTGGTGTGATCGAGTATGACTGATTTCAGATTGCACAATGTTATCCCTCAGTTCTACACAACTGTAAAGACCTTGTCTCAGACGGCCACCGGGACAATATCACAGCAACCCCCCGAGTCCTCTGCACAATCTGACTTTGCTGCAGTCTGGAATTGAATTGATGAGCCTTGTTTCTCCCAAGATTTTACTCCATTCTGTCACCCATTAGGTTTTGGCTCCTTAACTGAAAATTAAGTGTTTACTATTGTCCTTTAGCATTATTGACACACTATTTTCCTATTTAATGCTAATATTAAAGTTGCTTTGACACAATCTGTATTGTTAAAAGCACTAAATAAATAAAGGTGACTTTGACTTGACTTAAATGACTTATGAAGATATTAAGATATCATAAAAACCAACATCATGATCTTCTGTAAAGCTGCTCTGAAACAGTGTTTATAGCGCTCTACTAAAACATTTGACTTGAGATACTGTATATTAGTGATGTATATCAGACGCAGTACCTTGTTGAGGCTCCGGGCGGCGCTGTCCTTTCCTCCGGGGGTGAGATTCCTGAGCTGGACGTCCAGCAGGTCGATCAGGTGACCCATGGCCCGGACAGTGTAGGTGATGTCACCCGCGTGGATGTGACCCTTGGTCTGTTCGGAAAGCTCACGGGAGATTATGGCCGCAGGTTCACCCGCTCGGATCTACAACACACACACACACCGGCATAAGGGAATGTGTTTAACATTGAAAAAAATACACACACCACCTTTATCTAAACACTCAATAAATATGAAGTCTTTTTTTATGTTGTTCATTTACGTGAATGCTCTGAATTAAGTGATTGAGTGAAGCTCATTTTCTGCAGGTGTGTGTTTGTGTGTGGATGACGGTCAGCAGAACTGAAGGTGTTGGGATAGGTGTTAATGTTCCTGCAGCGCGTGATGATAAACAACACCAAGGTCATCACGGAGTTGAGTCCCAGTCAATGCAAGGATGACAATATGAATGCTAACTATTTATCAGGTATATATATATATATATATATATATATATATATATATATATATATATATATATATATATATATATAGATCAGATCCTCCTCCTGTGTTTGTGTTTGTCTGCTAGAAGCGGCTGAAGATGTGAGAAGTGAACGACTCTTGACTTGACTCAGACAGTGAAGCTCTGTTCTTTCAATCCGTGGTGAAAACACGAGCGCAGACGACAGCCACGCTCACTCGTGTTGAGTTTAATCACAACACTCCTCCAGCTAAAGGAAGAGATGTGTTTATTTGCTAATGAGACGCAACTAAAGATGTTGTCTTCTGGGCTGCCTGCTGGGTCCACATACACACACACACACACACATACACACACACACACACACACACACACACACATTTCACATTTGTAAAACTGTAGGACTGATTAGAACTACTCATTCAGCCCAGTGTAATTTTAGTATTATATTATATTATATTATATTATATTATATTATATTATATTATATTATATTATATTATATTATATTATATTATATTATATTATATTATATTATATTATTAGTAATTTTATGTGGCATTTTTTTTTTTACCTTTTAAATTTTATTTCAGCTTTAATTCATGTACTTAAAACACATTTCATAGTTTTATATTTAATTTGCTCAGCACATGCTCAGTGAAAAGAAAAACATGTTACAAATTTACACAAAAGTAAGCACATTCCCAGACAGCAAGCAGTTTCGGCCCAGGTCTGGCCCACATCTGGCCCACATGGATTTCATGCGGGCCAGATGTGGGCCGGATCTGGGCCAACACTATGTTGCTGTCTGGGTTGCACTTTTAGAGGACCTTTGAATAAAAGCATTGTGTGATTTATTTTACGATTATGTCCGCAACTTGTTAGTTATAATTTTTTAGCTGATGTCTTAAATTATTTTCCATTTACAAACTTCTTCAATATTTGGCACAAATCTTTTTTTTTTAGAACATTTCCAATTAACAATAACAACATCGGCTTAACCAATCAAATGAAAGATCCAACTGTTGTATAATGAGTGAACATGGCAGGCTAAATATACACTTCCCCACTGTGTGTGTGTGTGTGTGTGTGTGTGTGTGTGTGTTTGTTTCTCAAACCTTCTGGTTGATGATGTTGACCCATGTGGAGGAGCAGTTGATGAGGTCGGGCCCCTGCTGGTCCCACAGTCCCTCGGGCCCCTGACAGGAGAACACAGCCATCCCTGTACACAGAAAGCAGACGTTACTGTGTGTTCATATCACACAGTAAACACATACACACACACATCAACATCCTTCACTGCTGTTTCCACAGATGACAAGAAACACTTTCAAACGTCTGTGATCATAAAAGAATGTGTAATTACTTCCTCTGATGGAGATAAAATCACTGCAGCGTGTGTGTGTGTGAGAGAGAGAGCTCTAACTACAGCCAGATGCAGAGAAGTGTGTGTGTGTGTGTGTGTTCATTCCCTGGAGAGCACTGGTAAAGGTCAATTAAAGCGCGTGGAGAGAGACGACAGAATTCTAAGCTCTAATTAGAAGGACAGAAGAGGGAAAAAATGTCATATTCTTCCAGTCGGGTGACTGTATTGGCACTCAGGTGAGATCGCTGACACACACACACAAACACACACACACACACACACACTCTCTCTCTCTCTCTCTCTCTCTCTCTCTCTCTCTCTTCAGAAGTACTGTCAGCAGACACAAAGAACAGCAGTTTGATAAAAGATTATGTTCAATAAACACATGCATTACTAACTTTAATAACAATCAATTAATGTAAAAAATATAGTCTAAAAGTCCACATGTGTGGAAATATTTGCAATAAAAATGTTACAATATTGTATTAACTGTATCCTTGCAAATGTTGTTTAAAATGTCTCTGTTGCATACATAACCCTCATTCCCTGATAGAGAGAAAGGAGACGTAAATGAGTTTAAGACAAAACGCCAATGAAAATTGGCTAGTGGATTTAACATACTTGAGCCACTCCCCGTGCCCACGGGTGCATCCACTCATTAGGTTTTATGCTGAGGAGCCGAGAACGTGTCCCGGCAACAGCGAATGGTTCAAGGTTGTGGCATGGGGACATAACGTCTCCGTTCCCTCCATCAGGGAACAAGGGTTACGTATGTAACTGAGACTTTCCCTATCTGTAGGTCACTACGAGCTATGTCGAACGACATATGGGGTCTTATGGAAAATGCCACAACCTAAACACCGTCACAACCCTGTGGCGCTGGAATTGTCGGCAAGCCGTGGCATGCCACAAAAGCTACGCTTAAGATCGTAACCTTCCCAAAGCTACAGTGTAAATTCACTGACCTTGGTACCGAAGGGGCCAAAGGGTGAGTACATCGCTGCTGGTGAAGGCCATGCTGCTTTTCCGCCCACACAAAGTTAGACTTTGGAGAAAGATTGCTTCAAATTTTCCCTATTTGTTCTTACAGTTTGTCAAGTCAATGGGGAAGCGAGCCTTAGGAAAAGGTCACTACAGAGACCACATCCTACCCATAGGGAGGTGACATGTGGAGAAACTGATATGGACTGACCCAGGGGGCAGTACTACATATGGAATGGGTCTCTGAGGCAGTTCCTACCTTGGAGTAGGGATGAAACAGCTGCCAGAAGAGACGGGTCTGTCAAGGGAAGACACAGGTTTGCCAAGAGGGAAACCTTACCGTGGAAGAATACACATATAGGATTGCCTATAGGGAATCAAGCCATATGGACACCTAGCCCAGTATTGGGGCTGACCGGAAATCCTGGCATGCTAACACCAGTGCTGGGCCTGGCGGCAGACTGCTCCACCAGGTCTGACCGCCAAGGGTGCTGGAGGATGCTTGACCAGGGTACACCAACCAGGGACTCTACTGGGAGAAGAAAGGCGCTCACATCCCCGTGTTAGGGGGAATGGCACAGCAATCGTGACACCCAATCAGCCCTTCCCGTCAATTACCTGCTACCCAATACATGGGAAGAAACTGGCTCTACACAAATTTTGTAAAACCTTCCAAACGTGTTAGGTCTCACCCAGCCCGCAGCTCGACAGATGTCTGCCAGAGAGGCGCCATGCACCAGCACATAGGAGGAGGCCACACTCCATGTGTAGGGGGCTCTCACCCCCAGGGGACATGGCTCACCTTGAGAATGGTATGCCAAGGCAATGGCATCCACTATCCAGTGGGCCAACCTCTGCTTGGAGACAGCCTTCCCCTTCGGCTGACCTCCAAAGCAGACCAGGAGCTTCTCAGAGCTTCTGAAGCTCTGGGTGCGGTCCACGTATATGCGAAGTGCTCTTACAGGACACAGCAACGCCAAGGCTGGATATGAACCTTGGGCACGTATCCCAGCCGGGGTCTCAAGTTAACGTGACAGTAGTGACACAAGGTATTCTTCACTTACCGAAAATGCTTGGAGGTTCCCGACCCTTTTGATGGAAGTGAGCACGACTCAACTGAATCCAGCGGCTCAAAGAGACACCTCTGAAGTCCTGCCAGAACAATAGAGTGGCCCAGGAGGGAATCAAGGGTGTCCTTGGAGGATCTAACCTTCTGGCAACCCTCAGGAACCTAACGATCAGATCATGCCTCCCCAGGGACCAGCTGTCCACTGCATCGTGATGGCCTGCAATTGCAGCAACATACACTTTCTGGTTGAAGGATGACAGCCTACGCTCCAACCTTTCTTGCAGGAAAGAAAGCACGACTCTGACCGGCATATCCGGGGGTCTTCTCGGTGCGAAGAACACCAGTTTGTGAACAGACTCCACTTCAGAGCATAGGCCTGCCTCGTAGTGTGGGCTCTAGCCTGAGTGATAGTGTCTACCACCGCCGGTGGCAGATCACTTAGGTCTGCCGCATACCGTCCAGAAGCCACACGTGGAGTTTCAAAAGATCTGGACGCGGGAGCCAAATGGTGCCTAACCCCTGAGAGAGGGATGCGCCAGGAAGGGGCTGTCACGGGGTGCATGAGTTCCGAAAACCAGGTCCGGGTGGGCCAGTAAGGCGCAACCAACAGGACCTGTTCCTCGTCATCCCTGACCTTGCACAGCATCTGTGCGAGCAGGCTCACTGGGGGAAACACATACTTGCGTAGAGCCCAAGGCCAGCTGTGTGCCAGTGCATCTGTGCTCAGGGGGGCCTGGGATGGGGAATAAATAGTACAGCTGGCAGTGGGAGGACTCGTGGGAAGCAAACAGGTCTACCTGGGCTTCCCCGAATCTACTCCAAATCAGCTGGACCATCTGGGGATGGAGTCGCCATTGCCTGTGAAAGGTGAGCTGTTGTGAGATCGTGTTGGCTGTACAATTGAGCTCCCCCGGGACGTGGATAGCGCGCAGTGACAGCGAGTTGCGTCTGACTCCAGAGGAGGAGATGGTGGGTGAGTTGAGACATGCGACATGTTTCTGCTCAAGAAACATTTCTGATTATTATCAATGTTGAAATTAGTTGTGCTGCACAATATTTCTGTGGAAACTGTGATACATTTTATCTTTCAGGTTTCACAGATGAATAGATGAAAATAACATAATTTATTTGAAATGTAAATATTTTGTTACATTATAAATGTCTTTACTGTCACGTTTGACCAATTTGACACATCTTTGCTAAATAAAAGTATTGATTTCTCAACTTTTGAATGATATTATATAACGGGGTTGTAAAAAATAGCCACACTTCATTCAAAAGCTAGTGCTTTTTGATGTTGTTGTTTTGAAAGAGAATATGAGGATGTGAATGTGTTACTCTGAGAAATGACCAGAAGACAAATCCAAGAACAAACAACTAATTATGAAGAAGCTGCCAATCACCTGAACCATGGAAACAGATGGGAGGCCTGGAAACGTTTGGATATGAGCAGTGAGAGAAATGAAGGACTTTAAACAAAGAGAGGCAGAGGAATGAGGGTGAAAGGTGTGTTTGATGCGTTTGCTGTGTTCATGTTATTTGTGCTCACTCTGTGTGTCGCTCGTCTGCTGCACTTTCACAAACTCACTAATAACCAAAGAGAGAAACACACACCTGGGTTACCCAAGCAAGCTGTTAAACATGCAGTGAGTAGGGCTTATTTGATCTGTGGAAACAGAGCAAGGCGTCGCTATGCAGCCGCTAGGATGTTCATGGTTAAGAGCAGATTTCTGAAATCTTACTTGCTAATATCTACCATTTAAAATAGAGGGATCACATATTCTTATTTTTTTGTTAAATAATAATAATGATTATAAATAATATTAAAAGATTAAGCAATGATACTAGTGATGATAATAGTTATGTTTGCAAGTCAGACTGGTTGTATCAAAATTAACTAATAATCACACAATGAAAAATAGTGAATAATTCAGATGAAAAAGTCAAAACTGAGAAAAAAAAACCTCAGAATTGTGAGATGTAACTCAGAATTTAGAGAAAAATAGCCAGATCTTTAATATATATATATATATATATATATATATATATATATATATATATATATATATATATATATATATATATATAAAGAGAGCTTTCATTGCTTGTAATTACAAAAAAAATTTACTCAGAAGTCTGACTTTCTTTTTCACTGTTCTGACTATTTTTCTCTTAAAAGTGTATATCACAAATTATCTCAGAATTATGAGGAAAAGTCAGAACTGCGAGATGCAACTCAGAATTCAGAGAAAAACTGCCAAAATTGGTTTATTTCTCATAATTATTTTTTAAACATTTTTATTTGTAATAGTTGTGACTTTTAAAAATTTGAGTATTACTTTACAAAAATAGATTATATATTAATAATAGTGCTGTCAAACGATTAATCGTGATTAATTACATTCAAAATATTGAAAATAGTATTTACATGTCTATATTTATATTCATATCCTTTATATTATTTATACATATATTTAATATATAATCACAACAGAATTTTCTGAAATATATACATGCATGTGTGTAATTTTCTATACATAATAAATATACACAGTACACACACATATATTATGTAAACTAAAACTTTTATTTTTTTAATTAATCGCGATTAATTTTTTGACAGCACTATAATTAATAATGAATAAGATATTTCAATACCTAAGTGTTTCTTTTTATAAATTAAGGATAATCGTGCTCTGTTCCTGTCCAAGTGTTGGCGCGACTAATTAACCAGTGCATCTCTCAGCGCCCTCTGCTGGTGAACATAACCACCTCACGGCTCCCTGGACTGCTCTAACGTACCGATGGTTCCCGGTGGGCAGGGCTGCTTGGCCACGAGGCCCTGCCGTGTTCTGGGCCAGGTGATAGAGGAGTTGGTGACGGGGCTGCAGAACTCCTCAGCGATGTTGGGCAGGACGGAGGACGGGTCAGAGCGAGCAGTGACCTCGGGGAGAGCCGCCGGCTGCCGGTTTGTGGTGGTGCTGCGCGGGGCCACAGGTGTTGTGGAGGGAGATCGGGTGCTGCTATTCGTGGTGGAACTGGTGGAGGTGGAGGCGGTCGTGGTGCTGGCTGTAAATGGGCGAGTCGTGGTATGTGTCGTTGTCGTGTCCATTAAGACATTTCCTGAGGAGGAGGTTTCTGGAATCAGAGGAAAAAATAGAGTTATAAAACTGATAGTTCTGGTCCTTGATTCTGATTGGTTGAGAAAGGTTCAAAGCTGTTGTAAATTCAAAAGCAACCAATTTTTTGCAACCACAACCACTTCTGAAGAACCACATTGCTTAGCAGAAGAATAATTACTGCGTACCAATTTGCATACTATCCGTCCTAAATAGTTTTCGAACACAGAATGTGTATGTCCCAAATCGTAGTGTGTTGGAAAGAGTATGCCAAAGATCCCCAGATGGTCTATTACTTGAGATTAAAATTTGAAGTGCAGACTAATGCAGACTCTAATGACTAATATCGCCCACAATGCTTTGTGTGGTGGATGAGTATTTGATTAGAACTGCAAACAAGAATTATTAACAAAATACAATAATTTTGTTAACTGTGATAATATAATTGGCAGTGCAGTTTAAACAATGACAGAATTCATGTAGAAACAGAGTGCTTGTTAAATATGCACTCATGACGAAGTGGTATGTCCCAAAGATTGCCTAATATCCTCAAAAGTACAGTATGTACTTTTTCTTCACAAAAAGAGTACATAATTTTAGGGCATATTATAAGTAAACGAACTGGGATGCAGGAAATGTTTTTATTAATATCATTACATTTTATTTGCTTTGTTTTATTATATTTTGTGAAACCTTGCTATGTATATGGAATAACTGTTTTATAAAGCAATAATCTCTGTGAAGTCGTGGTTTACAGTGATTTTATAACATCTAAGCTCCGAGTCTTGCCTAACAACCCCTTTAGCTGTTATAAGTTCACTGTAAACCACGGCTTCCTGGGGCTTACTCCTTTATTTTAGAACGCAACAAATTATATTTAATTCAGAAATGATATTTCCTGTAATAATGTACTAATTGTTACAGTATATGTAGTAACACATTATCTAGCAGCAAATTGCTTAAATAAAAATCAACCAAGCAGTACCCTGCAGAAAACGACTTCATACTGAGGTATAAAATCACACTGTTATATAAAGATCTAGCGGCTCTAATGCAGACTTTTCTATTATTTATCTTTATTATTAAGTCTCCTGCTGAATTTCTTCTTAAAGTAAACTCTCATTAAAAAGCACAAGAGTTAGAGTTTAACCTTGGAGGACTTCTTCTCCAGAAGCATCATTAGATGTTCAAGAGTGAAGCTGTGCACAATGATAGGGATTCAATATATCTATTTATTATTCTGAGTGCTAGGAGTGCTAGAAACCCTCTTGTTTTTGTCATGATTATGATTACTAGAGGTTCAAAGGCAGAATATGTTTTTGCTGCTTGCCGCTATTAAGGCAGACGTGTTGCATGGTAACTAAACCTTCAACTATAAATCTGTAAAATCAATAAACAAGTTTATTTTACTTTATTGTATATAATAACAACATCCTACACTTCACACCTGTACAAATCTAGAAAACAATTCACACCACTGAGGCACTATTACACACAAGAAACCAAGAAACACCACCAACTCGACTGTTATTTCATTCCAATGCCTGTTCATCTATAAACACAGATATTGCTTTACACAGCTTTAGCCCTACTATTAAACCGATGAAATCAAGCAAGCAAACAGATGAGTAAATATATTATAATTTCATGAAGAATTTCTGCTGCCCAATTAACCAATAAAATCTTAAACACAATATGGCTTTTAATGAGTATTCAACCGCAAAAAGCAGGAATTAAACTGCACAGCATGATCCAAAGTGCATACATATTCAATATATCCATTCATTTCCAATACACAGAGTGATATTCATTATTTTATTATATTAATTTATTTTTACTTGCAATAGCATGCACTAATGAACAGATCAGAATAAGAGCAGAGATGTGCATGACGTGAGCAAACCGAGCGGATGATCAGCTGCTGTCAGTTCTCCAAACACAAATAAAGGGCTGAAATGATCCGGCTGCTTCTGTGAGTCTGTGATGCTCTGAGCCTCCAAGGAGCTAATGTGCTAATAAACACAGAAACCAGCGAGAGAGAGCAAAACAAAGCAATAAGACAACACAAGAGACTCGGGAGGAATTATGGGAAAGGCCCATAACCCAGGATATAACACACACACACACACAGGCTTTTGTGCTGTAGGGGGAAGTGAGGGTAATAGTTTTGTGTTCGTGTGGGCAGAACATCGACTCTGATCTGTTTGTGTTTACATTACAGAGAATTTCATTTCCTACCGTTTTCATGAACTGACCGCGTACGGCCAGCAGCGCTAGCGTTAACTTCTCTGGTAAGAGAGTCTCCAGTGGTCTATTAGCAGAGAACTGCCCATTCAGAGAGGAAGAGACACCTGACCGACATCTAAACCTGCCAACACAGTCTGGTGTCGGTTTAACACACCATTAAGAGACATCAGTGATCACCAAATGGTACAGTGATCGCGGCTCATGAATAGACATGAATAAACGCTGAAATAAATACACGAATAAAGACTAAATCACAGCCCATTACAGCATTGCATAACTTGCTCAGTGGTGCATGGTCTGCAGTGAATGGGTGCCGTCAGAATGAGCTGATAAAAACATCAAAATAATCCACACAACTCCACTCCATCAGTTAACATCTGGAGAAGACAAAAGCTGGTGCTTAATCTGTGCAGATTTTTCTCCTGATTCAGAACAGACAAATTGTCCACTGGTGCTACTATTAATTATAGACTTGTATTTTATTTAGAAATGTCTTCAAATGTCTTAAATTTGTTTTCTTCCAAACACACTTGTCTTCTCCAGATGTTAACTGATGGACTGGAGTGGTGTGGATTACTTGTGAATTATTGTGATGTTTTTATCAGCCGTTTGGACTCTGATTCTGATGGCACCCATTCACTGCAGAGCATCCACTGGTGAGACACTGATAGAACGCTACATTTCTCTAAACCTGATGAAGAAACAATCTCATCTACAGTACATCTTGGACAGCCTGAGGGTGAGCACATCTTCATTATAAACTGTTCCTTTAAAGACCATAATTGCTCGAGTGTCTGCTAGCATGCAACCTAGATCGACATGTTAGTATTCACACCAGTGTTTTTATGTGCTGTAACATAATGAAGTTATTTCACTAACTCAGTTTTGGATTATTAATATTATGTTTATTAACTTCACAACCCTAAGCTTGCCCACTATTAATTCTTTGATGAGCAATTAAAAGTTCAGCATCACCTGCTGCAGGAGTTAATTCTCTTTTAAAACTTTAATAAGTCGTGCCCAGAGGGCTTCTATATTTATAAAAGAGCAAATCAACCTGATTATTCATTTTTCTTCCTATTTTTGGCCTCAGCCATTTTATAGATAAGAACAGTGATAGTCCAAAGAAAGGCTAATGGGATCATGTGTCCATCTGCACGTCTACAACAAGCTGAAAATGTGAAAAACCACATTATCCATTATATTTCATATCCAGTTTCAATTTGGAAGAATTTGTATTTTCTGAGTAGTATCTATTAGTTAACCCCTTACCGGTCACCCCCCATTGTCAGCATGGAGACACAAATGACATATCCAAAATTAAAAGGTTGCTGCTCATGAGTCTTTCTTACTAGATACATAATCAACATATACGTTCACAAAGCTGACACTTCAAAGTTTTCTGTTCAGTTATCAGAATTACTCAGACTGTTATGATAATAAAGATATATAAATTAAAACAATATGGTTTTGGCACTCTTTAATGCTGCATGAGTGATCTGTGATTTACATTTATGCATTTGGGAGATGCTTTGATCCAAAGCAACTTATTTAAGTATGCATGTTCCCTGGGAATTGACCCCACAACCTTTTGTGCTACTAACACAATGCTCAACCACTGAACATTTATTTTACACTGATTGAATCCTTATAGGCTATGATACGATACATGAATGAATGAAATAAGCACAGCACGATCACCAATCAAACAGCTGCATTGCCGTCTCTGCACGTCTCCCAAAAACCAAACTAAGAGTATAATAATAATTAGCTTAGATACAGATACATCTTCTACTAGGCTTACATCTTTACTTTATCTTTTGCTGGTTTGCATGGCACACTCACATTTGTTTAGTGAAGTTCAAAAAATACTGCTTAAAGAGTTCTTCATAATGAAAAAGTGTGCCTTGAACCAATTGTTTTCATATGATTACTAAACGTTGTCATGAAAGCTCTCTACTTGTATGATCAATTTATTTTTAGAAATAAATGTTATACTTACTACTAATTACTACTAATACTAATAATAATGCATTTTATGCCAATTAACAAAAAACAGCCACACATACTGTACACATTCACACATAATAAACCTTCACAGCGTGTGAATCAATGACAGCCGTGAGTGCAGCTTCCAGCAGCTCTGCGTCATTAAACACAAACGCACAGAGATGCTTCATTAGGATCTGAGGGAGGAAAACGCTTACAACCTCCAGACGCAGCAGAGAGACTCCTCCCAAAACCACCTGACCACGACCACATGACACTTTGCACACACTTCAGCTCACGCCTGATGTTTCTCTGCCTCCACTACAGATGACTATACACAGATGTGACCATGCAGCAATCCTCACTGCAAGTTAATGGCTTTTGTTACATTTCAATAATGTTCATTTGACAAATTTCCACTGATTATGATTTCAATAGTAGAATAAAGATCATTTATAACGACACACACTGCTGTGAGAATATCTCACTGCATTTTAATTTAAATAAATGTGGTAAATTGTCAGCCCTTGTTGCTGATTATGTATAATTTGTCTCAGTTCTCAGTAACTTAAACATGATGTTTCCTGTGAAGCAGATGAAGACAGACTGACCAAAGCAGCACGTGAATCTGATGAAAGTGTGTGTGGTCTGATCTGATCCATCAAAACCAACTCACTTAAGTCAACCAGTCAATCTGTAAATCTGCCTGTAAGATCCCATACACACAAGAAACGCTCTTAAAACATTCAGTCTATTATCAGAGCTGACGGCAGATATGGCGACGCGTGTCTAGTTTCAGCCGTGTGCTATTACGCTTAATTTGAGGTGCTCTTCTTGTCATAATTAACTCTCATTTGTCTTCTCAGCACCCAAGAAAACGAAGAGAAGTTTCTCTGGCTGTCAGAAAGTGCTCGTCACTTTAAATTGTCTCTCTATTCTGGTGTCTTATCAGAGCGAGTGAGAACTGGCTCGACTCATTCATGTCTGGCAGAAAGATGAAGCATCTCTATCACTGCTCACTCGCAGCCATGCTTAATTAAGATGTGGACCCTTTTCACTGTTCCCATCATATTGCAAACACACACACACACACACGTTTGTTTTTGTTGCATTGTTGTAAATGAATTGTTTGCCAGAGTCAGCTCTCTGATTCTTAACACATGAGACAAAACTCACACTTCAACTTGCTGTTAGTTTTTAAAATAATATATATTGACACTTCAAAATCAAATCCAAATTCCTCTGTATGTACCCTTTATTTTTCCACTTCTGCAGCCTGTTCTGTGAGGAGTCTGCAGGTCTTGACTCTGTGTGTTTTATTAGAGCGAAGGCCAGACAGAGTCAAAAGATCTGCAGTAGTCATAGCACAAGGCTGTGCTCCTCTGAAGTCAAGGCGAAACATATTTCACTCTGCATATGGGCCAGATTAGGTCAATTACCGTCTGCCTAAAGAGACCCTGCAGAGCAGAGAGCATCCCCCTCCTGCTCCAAACATCACTGTGCTCGACGTTCCCGCACATGTTCTGAATATCAGCAAACGCAGAAGCTATAAGGAAGAGAGCTGCTTTTCCAAACAAAGGGTCAAAACAGGAGATCGGTATCTCACACGAAACCGTCCCTCACTACAGCTCCAGGAGGACATCTCAGACAAGTCAAGTTTGACAGGAGCCTGAAGAAAAACAAGGTCCTGGTTCAGTATTGCTCACTGTTTTGAGAATTCATAATTCCCTTTAGTGTGGCACAAAAATAAACATTCATTTCAAGAGAAATTTCATTACGTTCATATGACATGGCATGGTGATTCTACTATGTGCAATAATTTTGGAGTTCACATTCTACATTCATAATTGTATGATCTTATGTTTTGTCATTTGAGCCTTATGATTTTGTATTCTGAATTTAATGCAGATCTGATTATTATTTTGTGCTAACTTTGATTTCTGATGCTGATTTTAAAGATTTCAAGGTAATTCTAATGCATCATGCTGAATCTAGAAAAATCGGAGTGATTCTGTTACCTGATGCAGATTTTGAAGAATTGTATGTCATTCAGTTATCTGACGTTGATTTTGGAGATGTATATTGTTCATGTTATCTGATGCTGATCAAGACTTTTTCTTTATGCTGATTCTGCTATCTGGTGTTGAGTTCAGAGAATTAATGTTGATTCTGCTAACTTATGCTGATTTTGAAGATTCCACATCTGATGCAGATGTGTTGTTGTCTAATGCTGATTTAGGAGATTATGAGTTTATATGCTGATTTTTTCTGAAGATTATTTTTCAGTTTTGTAATCTGAGGTTGATGATTTTACATTGTCAATTTGAGTTGCAGATCTGAAACTGTCATCTGAATCAGACACTGACTTCATGACCCTTTACTTACTTTGTTCTCTGATGACGATTTTAGACATTTCAAGACAAATCTACTATCTGATGCAGATTATTCTTTTATCAGCTGCTGATTTTAGAGATTGTATTGTTTGTGTTATCTAATGCTGATTTAGATCTACTGCTGGTTTATATTCAATATTCATTCTGTTTTCTGATGCATATTTGTTGTTGTCTGATTCTTACTTTGGAGATGTCAAGGTGATTAAATGAAATGATGCTGAATATGCACATTTCAATGTGATTTTTTAACCTGATGCTGATTAATGTTATCTACTACTGACTGTGAGGCATTCATGCTGATTTTCTTATCTGATGCCTTTAAAATGTTGAATTCAGGTATTTAATGCTTATTCTGTTAAGTGATGCTGATTTTGAATATTCCCCACTGATACTGTTATCTGATTTGTTGTTGCTGTCTAATATCTGATGCTGAATTCAGTCAGCTCATTGTGATTCTGTTATACAGTATGATACTCATTTGTTGTTGGTGGTGCGGTCCAAAGCAGATTTTTGAAGATTTTGTTCCAGTTTTGTGACTTGAAGCTGATGATTTTCATGTCTACTGATGATTTCATTATTGGACACTGACCTTATGACTCTTTTTATTTTTAACATTTATTTTTGTTCTTAATCTGTAGCACTTTGGGATTCTGTGTGAATATAAAGTGTGTTATAAATACAATGTATTATTATTATTATTATTATTATTATTATTATTATTATTATTTGACCCTCTATAAACTTTGTTATCTGAATCTCATTTCAGAGATTCCAATTTAATGACATTTTTGGAGACGAAACACTGAATCTTTCATTCTGGTATGATTCTTTTATCTGATTTTAGACATTCTAGGATATTTCTGTTATATCATGCTTATTTTTAGAGATTCCCTGAAGCTACACAGAAATACATGAGACAGAACTGGAAACACACACACACACACACACACACACAAGGCCAGTGGAGCAGGGCATGGGGACAGATGTTGTAAGCACAGTGCGTATCTTTCTCTTGACTGCCTCTATAGAGGAACTAAAGCTGGAGAGGTATGCGGGGAGAGGGTGATAAAGTGCGACACACTTGTGCCCTCGAGCCAGGAGATTTTCAGCAGTGAGTAATGGAGCTGTGTGCAGTGATAAAATCAGCCTCCAGCCAAACGCTGGGACCTGAGACCTAAAACATATAGAGGGCCTAAAAATAAACGTACAGTGCTGTATGAGATAAACAGGTGAGTCGATATCCTATCCAATCTATATTTCACCCCAAAATCAACAGAAGCCTATTTTGGGATCATTCTTTACTTATTTGCATTGTGATGTATTTTTTTATTAAACAGTAAATCCCACACATTTTAATTACCAAAATGTATAAATTTTTCTCAGTAATCTACCTCGTTTGATTCTTTTTTTGCCAGTGGCTTGTAATATTGCATAAATCATGTATTTTGAGGCCTTGTGCTAAATGGCACACATGATGTGCTTGCGATCTTGTGATGGGCATTGCTGACTGTGAAGACTACTAGATCTAGGGTGACCAAACTATATGTCCTCATTCCCCCGGATGTGGACATGTCCACTTTTTCGACCCATAAATATTTCGAAATCACCCAAAAATGTCCGGCATCTGGCTTTTGCTTTCAACAGTCACCATTCACTGTGTGCGTATTTGTATTAAAGCCCTGTTTTCTGAGTCCTGCTCCCAATTTCTGACCGTGTCTCATTTGCTATTTTCTGACTCTGAAGGCTGCTCATGCCTCGTGTTTGTCTGCATGCACTGGGAATATTCACTGTTTGTTTGTCCTAGTCAGGCTGTGCATTAGTAGTGGAAATATTTCAGTCTCTCTCTCTCTGAAGATACGCAGAAATGCCAATGACCGAAAACTCTCATTATATATATATATATATATATTTTTTAATTTCTGTGAAAACTGTAAAATAATTACTTTGCATTTACATAAGATAATCAGAGATCATGTTTTGCAATTTAAGTTAAAGGGGGAGTGAAATGCTATTTCATGCATACTGAGTTTTTTACACTGTTAAAGAGTTGGATTCCCATGCTAAACATGGACAAAGTTTCAAAAATTAAGTTGTACGTTTGAAGGAATATTTTTGGTCCAAAAATATCTCTTCTGGTTTGTCACAAGTTTTGGAAAGTTTTTTTTTTCGAGTATGGGTCTGTGTGACGTTAGATGGAGCGGAATTTCCTTATATGGGTCCTAAGGGCACTTCTGCCGGAAGAGCGCGCGCTCCCGTATAGCAGAGCACTGAGAGCACAACAGACTTCACTGATCAGAGCGAGAGACCGAATTGTCACAAAAGAAGTGTGTTTTTGGTTGCCAGGGCAAGAAAACCCTGCACAGAGTTGTTCTGAATATCGGCATGGCTGTGATTCAGTCACAGGTATTTATAGCCGTGCTGATATTCAGAACAACAACACTGCTGCGTGTCATTTTGCTTGATGATGTCACCAAGGCTAAAACCTTATAGAATCAGAAAAAAAAAAAAAAAAAAAAAATCCTAAAATGTCATGGGTGTTTTTTAGGTGTGTATAGTGCAGAATGTATGCTCACTAGGTCTTGAAACAGCAATAGAACATGATGAACAGAACCCCATCAAAGAGTCACCTTCAGATGAAGGTTAATTCCAGAAGAAACATGCTGCAGGTGTTGTGCGTTGAGAGAGAGAGAGAGAGAGAGAGAGAGAGCTCTCACACACACACACACATACACACACACTCTCTCACTCTCTCTCCCTCTCACACTGCATGTGTGATTTGAGGATGCTTTGAGTGGGTCATTTCCTGACTCTATAAAAGCATGGGAGAGCATCTCAAATCACTTAATAAAGGCGACTTCACCTCATGTCCACTCTGCCAGACAGAAACACACAACAGAAACATCCTTTATACAAGGATGAAAATGCACTGCGAGCATGTCTGTAACATTAAACTGGATTTGTTATTCAGGTAAAGTTATAAACAGTGTAACTAATTTGCTCAGCGAGTTTCTTCTCAAACTATTGCTCCATGGAAAACTGACTGTAGAAGACAACAGTTCACACTAATGGCAACACTAATACATTTAAATTGTGATACTAGCATATTTAGATGCTGAACACTTTGCAGTGTACATGCCGCCTAATATGAAAGAAAAAGCATTTGTGTCAGAAAGCAGTGGTGAAGAGCAGTAGTTAGTGTGCTGCTGGATCATGACAGCCTGAGAGTGTAAATGTGAAGTGGACACAGCTGTCAAAAACACTTCCATTAAACTGTGCCCAAAACTTCTCTAAAAGATCGAGTTCAGCAGAAAAATGACATGAAAAGCATGCCGTCCAAACCACTGCTGTCATCAGGGAGACATCGTTGTGACTTTGAACACAGATTCAGTCTGTCAATGAAAACATAGCTTTCATTAATAAAACACTCTTCTTTTCAGAGCTTGCTAAGACATATCAAATATCACTTCTCACAATTAGAGTTTGAACGCCTTTAGGAGACATTGAACGATATATTTTGATACATATATATCTTTTATATTTTGAATAATTTTTTTGTGTTATGAAAAAAAAAAAACATTTTGTTTGATGGGGTGGGGGGTAGATTTTTGTTTTAACTTTTTTTTGTAAACACTAGGTGAATTTGATTAAAAATAGTTTACATTTTTCAAAACATTACTTGTCATGTTTGTGCAATTAATAAAAATATAATATATCGTAAAAATATAATATATCGTAATACTTATATTACTTTTCTCTATTTAATATGTTCAATGTTTTTTTATAGTTATAATAGTATATAATAATAGATTTGTCGCAGAAAACTAGATTTTTTTATTTTATTTTTTTATATCTAACAATGTGGTGGCAATTACAATAATTTGGCTGACATTGAGCATGACCATGAAAAAAAAAATGGTGGAAAGCATTTAAATTTTTTGCAAATGATTTCACTTTTATTTTCTCTTAGCATTGACCCCCAATATGCCTCTTGTATATTACTGTGCAACAGTAACAGTATTTTTCTCACAGTGTTACCCACAAGAGCTTTCTTTATTTAAAAGGCAAATGCACAGACGACATTTTGACTTTCAGTAAGGAGCCATGAACTTCTTCCCCTCCACCAACTTCACTCGATGCTTTCCAATTAAAGAGAATATTCCAGACATTCTGCTCGACCGCTAACTCACGCAAACAGCACTGAAGCTCACTCGATCTGTGTGCCGCCTGCAGACACCAAACAACTCATTTCACTAAATCAAAGGCAAAGCTTCCATTTTCACAACCACAACATTCCCAACATTCACCAAAATGTTATTAGTAGCTGTGCTTTTAAGGAGGAGGCTGTGAATCTCATCGAAATATGTCATATTCACCCTAACGTCATAAGAAATACAAGACCATATGTTGCATAACAGAAATAAAGCTTATTTGTAAGACTGAAAAGTTTGTCAAATGATATTTTTTTTGCACTGTGACATTCCATTGAAACATAAAAGTGCATATATAAATTTCCACCCCTATATGTATTTTCCCCTCTTTCATTTCTGTTCATGGTGATTATAATTAGATCATTTTTATTAAAAGAAAGTAAAAAAAAAAATCTATAATAGTGAAATTGGTTTTGAAATACAGTAAAACTAAACAATGAATTAATTTATAAATCAACAAAATAAATTAAGTAGCAAAAATGTTAAAAATAAAGTAAAACATTAAAAATATATATATTTAGAAATATATTTAGCGTATATTTGCTTGCTTGTATTATATATATATATATATATATATATATATATATATATATATATATATATATATATATATTTTTTTTTTTTTTTTTTATTCTTTGGGTATCAACAGCTCCTTTGAATCTCATTCAGTTACTGTTACCTACCCTTTTAAAATACATTTTGTAGCTGTCTATCGACCCCCAGGACCACTGGGTAACTTTTTGGATGAATTAGATGTGTTGCTCTCAACCTTTTCTGAGGATGGTACTCCCCTAGTTATGCTTGGAGATTTCAACATCCATCTAAATAAACCTCTGTTTGCCGATTTCCACACTCTGCTTGCTTCTCATGATCTTAACCGAGTGTCAACTACTGCTACTCACAAATCAGGCAACCAACTGGACCTTATTTATACATGACACTGCTCTACTGATCATGTTCTGGTTACTCCACTGCACACGTCGGATCACTTCCTCCTCACTCTTAACCTCAACATGATCCCTGACACTTCACTTACCTCTGTCATCTTTCGACGTAACCTACGCACACTTTCACCCTTTCGGCTTTCTGCAATGGTTTCATCCTCACTTCCTTCCCCTAAACTGTTTGCATCTTTGGATGCTAACAGTGCTACTGATACTTTCTGCTCCACTCTTACATCTTGTTTAGACACTGTTTGCCCCTTATCTTCCAGGCCAGCCCGTAACACCCCTTCTGCCCCTTGGTTATCTGATGTTCTACGCGAACACCGTTCTAAGCTTAGAGCTGCTGAAAGGGTGGGGCGCAAATCCAGAAATACTACTGACCTTAATATGTATCAGTCACTCCTATCTTCTTTCTCTGCTAAAGGACATACTACCATAACAAAATTAACAATTTGTCTAACTCTAGCATGCTTTTTAAATCATTTTCCTCACTTCTTTGTCCTCCTCCTCCCCCTCCTGCCTCATCTCTAATAGCTGACGACTTTGCAACGTTATTCATTAATAAAATTAAACACATTAGTGCACAATTTTCCACACCACAATCAGTCAAGCTCATATCACCAGCAAACTCATTTACTTGATTTACTCATCTTCACTCTCTGAGGCAGAAGTCTCAAAACTCATCCTTTCTAATCACCCTACAACTTGCCCGCTTGATCCTATTCTATCTCATCTCCTTCAAGCCATTTCTCCTGCAGTTGTACCTGCACTCACTCACATCATCAACACATTCCTCCACACTGGTGTTTTTCGCTCATCATTTAGACAGGCACGTATAACTCCACTACTTAAGAAACCCAACCTCAACCCATCTCTTTTAGAGAACTACAGACCAGTTTCCCTTCTTCCTTTCATTGCAAAAACACTTGAACGAGCTGTGTTCAAACAAGTCTCTACATTTCTCACACACAATCTCCTTGACAGCAACCAATCTGGCTTCAGAAGTGGACATTCAACTGAGACGGCCTTGCTCTCAGTTGTTGAAGCTCTAAGACTGGCAAGAGCGGAATCCAAATCTTCAGTACTTATCCTGCTTAATCTGTCCGCTGCTTTTCACACGTTTAACCACCAGATGCTCCTATCAACCCTACTGGCAAAAGGCATCTCAGGAACCACACTTCAATGGTTTGAGTCTTACCTATCAGATAGGTCATTCAAAGTATCTTGGAGAGGTGAGGTGTCCAAGTCACAACATCTAACTACTGAGGTGCCTCAGGGCTCAGTCCGTGGACCACTTCTCTTCTCTGTCTACATGGCATCATTAGGTTCTGTCATTCAGAAACATGACTTTTCATACCACTGCTATGCTGATGACACTCAACTCTACCTCTCATTCCATCCTACATATACATTTACATTTAAATTTAATCATTTAGCAGAAGCTTTTATCCGAAGCGACTTTGGATAAAAATCCTGATGATCCGAAGGTAGCTACTCAAATCTCAGCTTGTCTAACAGACATTTCTTCCTGGATGATGGACGATCACCTTCAACTCAATCTTGCCAAGACAGAACTGTTTGTGATTCCAGCAAACCCATTGTTTCATCACAATTTCACCATCAAGTTAGGCACATCAACCATAAATCCTTAAAAAACACATTGCTAAAACTGTCCGATCCTGCAGATTTGCTTTATTCAACATCAAGAAGATCAAGCCCTTTCTTTCAGAACATGCAGCACAACTCCTTATTCAAGCTCTTGTTCTGTCCAGGCTGGACTATTGCAATGCCCTCTTGGCAGGTCTTTCAGCCAATTCTATCAAACCTTTACAATTAATTCAGATCGAGGCAGCAAGATAATTTTTTCATGAGCCAAAAAGAATACGTGTCACACCTCTGTTTATAAATTTGCACTGGCTTCCAATAGCTGCTCGCATAAAATTCAAGGCATTGATGTTTGCCTACAAAACTACCACTGGCTCTGCAACCATTTACCTAAATGTATTACTTCAGACTTATGTGCCTCTAGAAGCTTGCGTTCTGCAAGTGGACGCCACTTGATTGTGCCATCCCAAAGAAGCACAAAGGCACTTTTACAGACTTTTAAATTAAATGTTCCCTCCTTGTGGAATGACCAACCCCAAGATGTGTTTTAAGCCATCTTCAAGAATCGGCTTAAAACACATCTCTTCCATCTTTATTTGACCCTCTAACTTTAGCACTCACTATTCTAATTCTATTCTTTTAAAAAATCGAACTACCTTTCTAATCTTTTTATATTCTGTTTTCTTTTCATTAATTATGCAATTGTATGTGTGTGTGTATGTGTAAAGACCTCTAACACTAGCTGGCTCTATTCTTTTTTTATTATATCTGTTTTCTATATATTATATTATTTAAAATCCCATGCTATGTGTACTGTGTTAACCTAACTGAGACTTGTTATAGCACTTAAATATCATTGCTCTTTTTGTTGTTTTTGATTGCTTCCACTGTCCTCATCTGTAAGTCGCTTTGGATAAAAGCGTTTACTAAATGAATAAATGTAAATATAAATGTAAATATTACAAGCAAGCAAATATACGCAAATATACGCTCAAGCTAACAAATGGCTTAAACCCTGAAAAAAGTTGCATCCACTTAATATTTTCCTTTTGAAACATTTTTTTTTTTCAATTCACTTTGAGAAAGCAATCATAGCTTTCAAAACGCTCCAGCTCTTACCTAGCCTATTGTCCAGGACTCCGAAATCCAGCGTATACTTGACCACGTGATAGTTATTCCACACATAGAGCAGATTGTCTCTGGGATTGTAATCCACGGCAGCGATGTACTGGTATGAGTTGGGGAAGGGGATGTCCAGATAGCCGTCTTTGCTCAGCTCCGTGTTGTAGATGTAGTCGATTTTATTCCCGGTGGCTTCGCTATCGTCATCTTCATAGACAGTCTTGACCACGTACAGGATCCCGCAGATCATGAAGGCGTTGGAAGCGGAGCGTTTGTCGTAGGCCGTATCCCAAGTTCCCTCCACACGTAACGTATACGGGTTGAGCTGGCTGATTACGATCCGTCCGTTGTTTTGCTCCGTGGCGTAAATCACCCACAGTCCGTTCTCATCCACTGCCAGATCGATATCAGACTTGCCTCCCCAGCGATACGGCGAAGTGTCGTGGTAGTTTGCGCTAGCGATGATAGCCTCACCACTCTTGATGCGAGTGCGCAAATCGAATTTGACGATATTCCTGGTCCTCTCCTTGTTGAAGAACAGTGCCCCGTCGTAGACGACGAACCCGGTGCCGTCCACCCGATGGGGGAGCTTATAGGTCGTGGTGGGTCTTCCTGCGATGAAATCCTCTTTGCTGGAGTATTCGGTGAGGGTGTCTGTGCGATATGGCGTCCAGGGCATGTAATAGATCTTATCCGAGGCCTGGAGGGGGTCTTTGCACCAAGCTCCCGACTGGTGGTCCGACTCGAACAGATGCTCGCTCTGATAAACGCCACGCAGGAGCCCTGGGCACAAGAAAACTACAGACAAACAAAGAGAGAAAGACAAGTGAGCGTAGGTTTGAAAACACTTTCATTTGATACGTGGGATAGCGGCTCACTGCTGGACACAAGATACACTTAAGTTTATGAGCAGGAAGATCTTCAATGTTTCTGAAAGACGTCTCTTCTGCTCACCAAGCCTGCATTTATTTGATTTGCAATACAGCAAAAGCAGTAATATTGTGAAATTATGCGACTGGAATAATCCAGTTTTGAAATCACAGGAATAAATTAAATTTGAAAATATATTCAACAGTTAAACAGTAAAAATACTTCAAAATGTTTTGTGTTCTAGAATTGTGTCCTTCGATAAAAATAAAAATAGTTATAAATATAGAACTATTACTAAAAGTATATTTCCTTTTACAGTACATCTTAATTTTTAGCATTTTAATTTAGATTAGAATTTGATCATTTTAATAGTAATAGTTTATTACTTTAAATACTTTTAATTCATCCCCCATCATGAGTGAACCCATGTGCATGTGACGGATCGGACGCATGCAGAAAGATTTCACTTCCACCTGATGTTGCCATTTATATTTTTGATATATAAGAGTGAGCTTATTAATGACGGCTGGTCAAAGGGGCCAGAGGCCGCCGAGACATAATAATGAGCTTATATTTATTACAATCCGAACGGATTCCATCCCGATGCTAAGATATTGTCAATTTATGTCAACATGATTTATTGCGTCTGTGCGCACAAAACTAATAATAAGCGTATTTTGCTCAATTCAGCTTCGCTCTAAGCAGCGGCGCAGCATCAGAACAGAAAGATTGTGTTTCTTTCCAAGGCTTTTGCCTCCAGAAATTGATTAAAGCCCAAGCCTGACTGCGGCGATCCATACACTTACCCAGATTAGGTTAGAAATATATAAACTCATTCCAATTAATTTCCTGCATGGGTCAAATCTGTTGATAGCACAGACAGTGTGATCTCCGCTACATCTGTGATGTTTATGATTGCAGAAACGCTCATAAATTAAAGCCAAACGCTGCTATTATTAACAGCTGGAAGCTTTTATCATATCTGGACGTTTCGTCCTCTTTCATTTTCCAGCGGTTGATTTTATGAAAACAATAAAAAGCACTCTAAAACGGTCTTTTTAAAAAATGTTTTACTTTCAGCTTTCATTTTTACTGCAAATGCCTTTTATGCAGATTTCATTGCTTTACCCTTAACTTTCAGTGCTAACCTATGAAAATCCATCTTAAAAATATAATACACGTGTGAATAAAGAATACTTGAATGCTAAAAAAGGTCAAATGATCCATTTCAATATTTATGGCATAAAAATGGTTTGTGTGAAGATTATTAATGCATTATTATTATAACAATATATTAACTTTATCTAAAGATACTTTTTATTCCAAATAATGCAAGAAGAATGTAAATATATTTAAAATATATAACAGTGTGAAGTTATTTGTGTGAAGATAATTAATGATTATTAAAAATAATTGAAAAAAAATAAAGCTTTATCTTATTTCTAACTTTTGGTTTTACCAGATTACGCATAAAAGCGTGAAAATATATTTAAAATAAATGGTATAATGTACAACGTAGACAATAAATAGTGAAAAAAGCCATTTTAATATGTATTGTGTTGTGTGAAAATGATGTGGTAAGATAATTAATAATTTATTGTAATTATTCATTTATTTTCTAATAAAGCTTTATCATAAGTTACTTTTTTATTTGCAAATTATGCAAGAGTAGCAGTACAGATGTTCTGTATACAATGTAACATATTCAGAAGTATATAATATAACATATTTAATGTGATGGATGCGGTTGAGGAAATTACATTTCTTCATCATGGTCCAGAGGAAAAATGTCAGATTTATTAGAAAAAAAAATAAGCCAGTGTGTTTGGAAAGTTTCTTCTAAAGGAATTTAATTCCCAAAAGTCCACAGGGCCAAAAGTGGCCATAGTTGAAGAAACTCATTTCGTTGCTTGGTATTGTGGGAAACAAAGCTTCCTCTGGCTCTGTGTCTGAATCCAGCGGCTCCATTAGTTAGTCTGAGCATCTCTGAGAGAGAAAATGATATGACGCTCAACGCTTACACGAGTTAGAAAGGTTAATGAAGAGGGCTGTTCACACACACACAGCTCTCTGACAATTACAGTAATATACAGTGTTTAAAGCGAAGCCCCAAACACCCGCTGCAATCAAGATCAGAGAGCTGTGATGATGCTGAGCCTAGCGCAGCTACAACACACACATCTCGTCTTCACACAGAGTCTCTAATGACTGAGAGAAGACCCCGGACGGACCTAAAATCTAACTCAGTCTTCATTCACTCAGGCTATAGAGTTGTTCTGGATCAGTAGAGCCCTAAAGGAGGCGTTTGACAGA
>NW_020523302.1:0-7500 GCF_003368295.1 Carassius auratus | reverse complement strand
TTATTATTATTATTATTATTATTATTATTATTATTTGCATTAAGACATTATATTCATGACAATTAAGTACATTTCTTCCCAATAAATTATTATTATTATTATTATTATTATTATTATTATTATTATTATTATTATTACAACTAGTGTAATGTGCGTATATTTTAATTGCAATTGTTGTTGTTGTTTTTTTTTACAGTATGCTGATTAAAGTAAATACAAAAAAATGCATTTAAATATGTGATGCAAATTTAAATACAAATTACATGGATAGCTAAAAAACAAACAAAACACTCAAAACCAAAACATTTTAACAGATGGGGTATATGGATTTTATTTTATTTTTTTTTGATTTTCCATTTCTGTAGTTCTAATGAAAGAGCTTGATGCTGACAACAACAAGGTCATAGTTTTATTTCCACCCACACAAACTGAAAATGCAGCTTGAGTGGCCGTATTGCTTCAGATAAAGCGTCCGCCTGACGCAGAAAGTCATGTGTTTTAGTCTTATTTTGAGCTGAAAAGTGACCCTGGCATTGGTGAGATTCACCCCTTAGACACGCGAGGCCTGACAGCACTTACATATCTCCAGATGAATGTCTGTGGTGCCGGTGGTGATTGTGTTTGATTGCTGTGGTGCGTCTGGAGGATTGAAGAGTGTGTGTGTGTTAAAGGGAAATTAAGTGCTTTGGGACTGTGATTTCCACACAACTGCAGGATCAACAATTAATGCTTGACACCGGCTCTTTACAAAGTCAAACACACAAACACTGAATATAGAGAACCACTTGAGCTGTATTATAAAATGTATTATAGTTCAAGTTTATATTAATATAAATTAGCTGAAATTTAGAGTGATTTTTGACCCACTTAAGTATACTGATGAATGTTTTCTATTGAAACGCGCATGTCATGTATTTAAACAAATTATATTCATTTTAAATATAATACTCAATAATAGTTAGAGTTAAAAGTAGTATGTGGAAGTATTTATCCATAATCCGTAAATCTTCTGCTGTCTCTCACATCACAATCCACACACATATTTGTTTAGAGCTATGTTGATCTGTGCAGATTTCTCTCCTGATTCCACTTTTTCACTGGATGAAGAGTTATTATGGATTACGGACTCGTATTTTAGTCAAAAACATCTTAACGATGGATTGGTTTCAGCTTTTGTCTTCTCCAGATGTTAATTGATGGACTGGAGTGGTGTGGATTATTGTGATGTATTTATCAGCTGTTTGGACTCTCATTCTGACGGCACCCATTCACTGCAGAGCATCCACTGATGAGACAAAGATGTACTGCTAAATTTCTCCAAATCTGATGAAGAAACAAACTCATCTACATTTTGGACGGATTGAGAGTGAGAACATTTTCAGCATATTTTCATTTTTGGGTGAAATGTTGCTTTAAAAACATTATTTTGCGCACAATTTGCTGGACAGCTAAATGAACTAATATATCTAGCTAAAGTCTGAGCTAAAGAGAGTGAGTTCAGTTGTCTTTCAAACATAACCGGTCAATCGCACTCTTCACACTTGATCAAAACCACACAGAAAGAGCATTCAGGTGTATGAAATCCCCTCACACACACACACACACACACACACAGTTATGTTAGCAGGTGGTGTGTAACAGCAGGTGTGTGTGAGAGGTGTTGCTGTGTGAATAATCTCTCTGAAATGGCCTGGTCATGGAGAAAGATAACCAGACAAACAAGGTTCCAGTCTCTCCGGCACTAATCTGACAAACATAAACACTGACAATCCTGCTTCTGATAAATGCAGTATTACATATTATATTATATTAAGAAACAAATACTTTTATTTAGAAAGGTTGCATTAAATTGATCAAAAGTAACAGTAACTAAAGTCGCAGAAGATTTATCTTTCAACTAAAAATGCTCTTCTTCTGAACTTTCTATTGATCTGTGAATCCTGAAAAATTAAATATATCACAGTTCCCACAAGAATACTGTGCAGCACAACTGTTTTCAACAATGATGATAATAATGTGTTAATAATATTTCACAATTTTAAGTTTTGGTATAATAATAGTCTTCATGAGCAGAACGTTATAACATATATATTAATTTCAGTTTGATAATGATATTAAATTCAAATGTCATTTTGTAGCAGTAAACATTAACACAGTAATTAAAAATCTCATAAAACTGTGCAATTAAGCTGTCAGTAGTGACAAGATAGTTCATGTAAGGTTACACGGTAGTAATTAAAACAATGATTATTATTATCATTTATATAATTAAAAACAAATTATATAAAAAAAATTATAAACTAGTTGTTGTGTGTTTTAACTGTTTTATGCAGTCAAGCAGTTTCTCTGAGGTGTGCATAGGCCAAAAGCATAATTTTAAGGAACGTTGAATTCATATCTAATATTTCTCACACAAACAGCAATCAGATTTGAGTTTGTAACGCATTAAAATAACTGGACAGCACAGTGCTGGATTGTGGTTATGAAGCAAGTTTGTTCTGGACACATTTCCTCTTCAGGGTCAGAAATCTGACAAGCAGATGAAACATGGGACTCATTAGGCCCTCGATGATTTAATTACTGACTTAAAAACAACCCAAATTAATAGACCCACAAGGCCTTGTATGTTTCAGTCTCTGTATATCCATAATCTGATACTGATATGGTCTGCGTCCTCTGTGGACTCTTGGATGGAAAAGCTTCGAGAAGAGCCAAGCCGTTTGGAAAGGAGATGGAGATGATTTTGGTGAGCTGCAATCTGTTTTCCAGCACAGCGATGGAGGTCTTCAGCGCTGATTATCTTCTGTGATTTTTGGGGTGAAAGCCCAGTGGAGGCTTCTTTGGATGCTCTGATCTCTGCAGATCTCCCTGAAGCTCTCACGGGTCGCAGGAGGACAGATGAACACACCGGTGTCTGTAATCACCGGCAAACGCTATGATAAACACCTGATGGTGTCCAGATACTGCCAACACCCATTAACTGTTCAGCATCAGGGTAATTAACAAGCGCTGATTGGAGCTGCATGAGAGCAGAGGGTCGCCGGAGGCCAACATGAGCAAACCACTGGTTTCACAGATTCACTGTTCGGAATTTTTTTTTTTTTTTTTTTTTGATATTTTAGTATATACAGTCGAATTACATTACATTAACCCCTTTACGTGCAAACATCGCCGACGGCCCCAGTTTATTATTGTTTCACTTTCACAGCACATTAAACATCACTCTCTTACTTGATCTGGACAAACTGTGCATCAATTGAAAGTTTAAAGACTCTAGCTTCGATATTTGACCAATATTTTGATACAACATTGTTGCAGTGACAGATATTTAGTGATTTATGTCAGGAGTGCAAAATAATAAATCCATATTATGCCCCATTTTGAATAGAAATTCACCACTCACTCATATTCAGTCATATTCAGCTTTGTGAACATATGTTGAATATGTATCTAGTCAGAAAGAATCATGAGCAGAAACCTTTATATTTTGGGTATGTCATTTCTGTCTCCATGCCAAAAACGGAGGTGCCTAGAAAGGGGTTAAATTAATGAAAATAGATTAACTGATTTGAGTTAAAGGAACACTCCACTCACTCAAAAGGCTAATTTTCCAACTCCCATAGAGTTAACGAGTTGAGTTTTACCATTTGCAGATCCATTCAGCCAGTCTCTGGGTCTTGCGGTAGCACTTTTAGCTTACTTTAGCATAGATCATTGAATCTGATTAGACCGTTAGCTTCTTGCTCAAAAATGAACAAAGAGTTTCTATATGTTTCCTATTTAAAACTTGACTCTTCTGTAGTTATATCATGTACTGAGACCGACGGAAAATGAAAAGTTACAATTTTATTTTAGTTAACATTTAATTAAGATATTTTTACTAGCTAAAATAATATATTTAATAATATAAAATAATATCGTTTTTTAAATATTTCATTTATTTCAGTTAACATTTTGTATATTTTATTTCAGTCGATGTTCATTTATTTTTACTATCTTAATAAAGTAAATTTTTGTATATTTATTTCAATTCAAATTTATTTACATTTATATATTTTACCAGCTTATTATATTAAATTTTGTATATGTTATTTCAGTCAACCTTTTGCATTGTATTTTATTTTATTTTAAATAACGTTTAGGTATTTTTCTAAGTTTTTGTATATTTTATTTCAGTTAACATTTTACTATCTTTAAATAGTATAAGCTTTTATTTATATTTTATTTGAGTTAACAATTATTTTATTTTTGAAGTAATGTTTTTATTTATTAATTTGTTTGTTTGTTTGTTTGTTTTTAATGGTTTTAGTTTTAGTGAACCATAATAAGACTGAATCATAAGCTCTGATTGGATGGCAGTGCGTGTTGCCCCGGTAACCCTGCGACAGGTAAACGAGTGCAGATTGAGCACAGGTGCTGTCTGTTAAAGCGGATGATGGCGAATCATCTGGCGAGACGACAGAACATTACATGTGAACAGCACAGAGCGAGATCAGCTTGTGCACACAAGATTGATTACAGACAAAGACGCAGGTGCAAAAAAACCACTGCCAGAACAATCAGCTCTCCCTCTCCATACAGCCATTCTTTCTGTTCAGACCAAACAAGCCCAATGCATGCTGGGACGTTTCTCCTTTTCCTGCTCCTGCTGAAACCACGTTATTGGAATCTGGATTTAAGGCAGCAGTAATTAAGCGCTAATGAAATATCTGTGCTACACCTGAACAGACCAGCAGGATATCTGCAGCATCTGACCCTCGTTCACCGACAAACAGCTTCTGTTCTCAGATTTAAGTGACACCAAACAAAACTGACACACAGAAAAGAGCATTGCTACGCAGTTACTAGAGTGATCCAAGATTAATTTTTCACTTAGTTTTTTGTAAATCCGGTGGTTTAGATTTGTTTAGTTTATTTGATAACAGGGCAACACACATTAACAAACATGTTGTAATTGTGCCAGAATTCACCAAAGAGGATATTTTCCATCTGTAGACCCTTGAGAGAATGTTAAAAAGTCACCCTAATACAAAACAGAGCATCTTTTATTAAAACCAACAAAGAAGATGAGATAAAAAGTTGAATGCTTAAAAAAAATACATAATAATAATACAAATACTTGACTGCACATTAAAAAGTAATAAATGTGGTATATATATGTAAATGTGACTGTAATCTGCTGTAGTCTGTAGTCTGTAAATCGTGTTTTTATATTTATTTCCCAAATTGTAGGTACTGCTCTAAAATATGAGATATGCAATTATTCAATAACTGTTTTATTTATTAGGGGCCAAGCACGAAGGTGCGTAGGACCCTATTGTTTTGTTGCCGTTCTTATTATTATTATTCTTCCGACTGGGAGTCTATGGCAGCCCATAGAACCGATTGCGGGAAAGTTGTTTTGGTTTAGAGGACAGTGCCAACATTAAGTACACCAATTTTGGTGTGTATAAGACATTCCCTCTAGCGCCACCAACTGTCCAAAATTTCACTTTCATTTTGTTAATAACTTTTTAACCGTAAGGCCAATCAAAACAAAATTCTTTTTTCTCTGATTTCTGAGCTCATGGCAATTCGATTGCACCCTATCCAGTAATTTTTGGTCAAATATGGCCGCCATTTGAATTTTTTGAAACCTACTTTTTCGAACTCGTGCTAGACGGTTTGTCCGATTCACACGAAAATTGAACCAGATCATCTTCAGGCAGTGCTGACCAAAATTTATGGAATTCAAATTGATTCGTCAAACCGTTTTCGATAAACGCTTACGTAAAAACAATCGTAAAGCTGTATCTCTGCAACAACTTATCCTATTCAGGCCAAACTTGGTACATGTCATAACAAGCATGACCTGAGGCTACATGCAGTGTTTCGGTGCAGCACCACCTACTGGTCCGGAGATATGAAAAATTGCTATTTTTGCTCATAACTTCTGAACAGTTTGTCCAAAAATCATAACATTGGTCTTGTTAGATTCAGGGCACCATGCCTAGTCGACTGATATGCAATATGACCATTTCGGCCATTTTGAATGTCGGCCATTTTGAATTTTGTGCTAAATGCTATATTTTAAAAATGCATCAACAGATTGTTACGAAACTTGGTATGGGTCATCAGCACAATGTCCTGAAGGAGCGTGAGAAGTTTCGAAACAGCGCCACCTAGTGGTGATCTTCTTTTTTAAATGCTTATAACTTTAGGTGTGGTCGACTAATTTTCACGAGATACATCAAATTAGTCTCCTGAAACCTTACCGAGTCCTACGATACACACTAGGTTTCGCCTTACGGTTTGTGTAGCGTTGTGATTTAGAGCTTAAAAAACATTTGGCTATATCTTCGAAACCGCTTGTCTTCGAGACGAAACCACCATCAGAAGTTCGGAAACATAGGTCGATAGCTAAACATCAAAGCCCAAATGCCAAAATATTGATAGTAAGGGGTAGTAATATTCAATCAAAGTCAAGAGTCAGTCATTTTTTACATGCTTTTTCATTTAAATGTCTATAACGCTGAAGTGAATTGAGATATTTTCACCAAAATTGACACACATATGTATGGGCTCACTCTGAGCACACATAAAAAAATGGTGGGACTGAGCCTCTTGGTGGTGCTATAATAGAACAAAACATGAAATTTTCATTAACTTCAATACAGTTTTGTGAAATAACATGCTATACTAAACAAATGCATTGGTGTAATATTATGAAACTCAGAATGTGCCAACAACACCATCCCTTGAAGGTACTCAAATATTTGAATTAACCTAGTGGTCAAAAGTTATAACTCAATTTACATAAAGGCTAATAACTTTTGAATAAATCTGGCTATTGACATTTTTAGATTCCTTGGGTCAAGTCGAGAACATAGATACAAAGTTTTTCTTATTTGGCTGAACTTCCTGTCTGACATTTTGATTAATGTTGAAAACCTACTTTTTCGAACTCTTCCTAGACCGTTAGTCAGATTTTCACCAAATTTGACGTGGATCATCTTCAGACCATGCTGGCAAAAAGTTATGGATTTCATGTCAATATAGGAAACGGTTCTCATTAAGCGCATCAACAAATCTGCCTGAAGGGTGCCAAAATGCATTTGAGGCTGTATCTCTGCAAAGCTTTGACATATTTACACCAAACTTTATATGTGTCATCGTCACCCTCACACTGACCATTCCAAATAATTTGGTAACAACGCCACCTATTGGTTACACGTGATAAGCCAATAAAGCCTATTACTAGTTGTTGTGTTTATTGTTTTCCAGCCATTTTGCCTAAAATAATCTTACTCATTTCTGCCATTCGTCTGAAGCTTGCTTTTGTAGTGCTTGGCCCTGTTATATTGCTGCTTGCAGCTATATTTATTATTATTATTATTATTAACTTACTGTTTCTCCAAGGCATATCTTCCAGTGTATCTTGTCATAACTGTGCAAAGATTTGATTTCAAAAACACTATCATACTATTAACTTAAAATTTCTTGTTATGATTTTTAATCTGT